>NC_132895.1:33799260-33804455 GCF_030463535.1 Salminus brasiliensis | reverse complement strand
TAGAGAGAGGTAGAGAGAGAGACAGAGAGAGAGAGAGAGAGAGACAGAGAGAGAGAGAGAGGGAGGGTAGAGAGAGAGAGAGAGAGAGAGAGAGAGAGAGAGAGTTCTCTAATCTACCTCTTCTCTCCTGGTGTTGACATGTTTGACTGACCTCAGGTTGACCTTTCTGCTTTAAATCTTTAGCGGGGTGAAAAGTCACCCTTTAAACTTTAAACACACCGCTCAGACCTTTTAACTGCCCGAGTGTGTGTGTGTGTGTGTGTGTGTGCAGAGGTCTGGGGTCAGATTTAGTGAATGTTTACATTTCAAGGGGGTCAGAAAGCACACCGGTCAGGCTGACCCTGGGTCAGGGCTTTGGCTGCTTTGCCCTGAGGCCTAGTGTCTCTGCAGCAAACCACAGTGCCACACACACACACACACACACACACACACACACACACACACACACACACACACACACACACACACACTGCAGGTGAAGGTCTGTAGTGGAGGTGCTGGTTGAGGAGAAATGGGCAGTGTGAAGACCTGAGATACTGAAGAGAGGACGTCCAGACCTGGTCCTGAGGAAGAGCAGACCGCCGACCATGAAGGCTGTCCTGTCTGGGTGGGGCTGACAGTAGCTGCGGGTGCAGCCCCCTCTGCTGAGCCGTCAAGAGTGCCCATGCTGACCCTGTCCACCGTCACCTATGCCTGATCTTCCCTGAAGCTCTGAAACCAAACGTCATTTCATTCCTGATTCATGTCTAACAGCAGTTCTGTAAGTGTCTATATGTAATAGTAATGTATCCCATATGTATTATATATATGTAAGTGTCTATATGTAATAGTAATGTATCCCATATGTATTATATATTATGTAAGTGTCTATATGTAATAGTAATGTATCCCATATGTATTATATATATGTAAGTGTCTATATGTAATAGTAATGTATCCCATATGTATTATATATATGTAAGTGTCTATATGTAATAGTAATGTATCCCATATGTATTATATATATGTATTATATATATGTAAGTGTCTATATGTAATAGTAATGTATCCCATATGTATCATATATATGTGTCTATATGAATAGTAATGTATCCCATATGTATTATATATATGTAAGTGTCTATATGTAATAGTAATGTATCCCATATGTATTATATATATGTGTCTATATGAATAGTAATGTATCCCATATGTATTATATATATGTAAGTGTCTATATGTAATAGTAACGTAACCCATATGTATTATATATATGTAAGTGTCTTTATGTAATAGTAATGTGTCCCATATGTATTATATATATATATGTGTCTATATGAATAGTAATGTATCCCATATGTATTATATATATGTAAGTGTCTATATGTAATAGTAACGTAACCCATATGTATTATATATGTAAGTGTCTATATGTAATAGTAATGTATCCCATATGTATCATATATATGTGTCTATATGAATAGTAATGTATCCCATATGTATTATATATATATGTGTCTATATGTAATAGTAACGTAACCCATATGTATTATATATATGTAAGTGTCTATATGTAATAGTAATGTGTCCCATATGTATTATATATATGTATTATATATATGTAAGTGTCTATATGTAATATTAACGTATCCCATATGTATTATATATATGTAAGTGTCTATATGTAATAATAATGTATCCCATATGTATTATATATATGTATTTTATATATGTAAGTGTCTATATGTAATAGTAATGTATCCCATATGTATTATATATGTAGGTGTCTATATGTAATAGTAACGTAACCCATATGTATTATATATATGTAAGTGTCTATATGTAATAGTAACGTAACCCATATGTATTATATATATGTAAGTGTCTATATGTAATAGTAATGTATCCCATATGTATTATATATGTAGGTGTCTATATGTAATAGTAACGTAACCCATATGTATTATATACATGTAAGTGTCTATATGTAATAGTAATGTGTCCCATATGTATTATATACATGTAAGTGTCTATATGTAATAGTAATGTATCCCATATGTATTATATATATGTAAGTGTCTATATGTAATAGTAATGTGTCCCATATGTAATATATATATATGTAAGTGTCTATATGTAATAGTAATGTATCCCATATGTATTATATATATGTAAGTGTCTATATGAATAGTAATGTATCCCATATGTATTATATATATGTAAGTGTCTATATGTAATAGTAACTTATCCCATATGTATTATATATATGTGTCTATATGTAATAGTAATGTATCCCATATGTATTATATATATGTAAGTGTCTATATGTAATAGTAATGTATCCCATATGTATTATATATATGTAAGTGTCTATATGTAATAGTAACTTATCCATATGTATTATATATTTGTAAGTGTCTATATGTAATTTTGGAGCATTTGTATTGGTCAGTTAATCATGCAGCTGAGATGGAGATATGAGGTTTGTGTGTGATGAGAGGGTCTCTATGTAATAGAAGAGTAACAGTAATAAATAGCAGAGGAAACTCAGCACTGCCTGATCTTCCCTCAGACACTGAGATTTCACTCCCTGATTCATGTTTCACGGTGTCAGCAGCAGCAGTTTAGTGTAAAACAGCACACACACACACACACACACACACACACACACACACACACACACACACACACACACGCTCTGTTGCGTGCCTGCAGGCCAGAGAGCTGGGGGAAAGTACGGAGGGGTGAGATTTCCCATTGAGAAACAAACCCAGATACGTTTCTGCTGGTCTTGGCAGACAGAGAGGGAGACTGGAAACATGCCCTGTCACACACACACACACACTCTTTCTCTCACACACTCACGCACACACTCATGTTCACCGTACCACAAGTAGTGTTGTCTTGAAAAACAAGAGGGCCGTAGCCCATCAGCCCATAGTGGTGACTGTTTACGTGGCGCAGTGGGAGACAGCACCAGCAGCCGGGTGGTGTATGGATGGGTGGAGGGATGGGGGTCATGCTGGTTTTAGGGTTTATCAGATGGACCAGGGTTTAGAAACAGACAGAGGGGCAAACCAGGCTTCATGAGCTTCCATTGCCTTTATATATAACCTGCCTATATATATATATATATTTTTTTTTTTTATGAATATATATATATGCAAGTGTATATCTCTCTCTAAACCTTTAATATCTGTCTTCAAATGTGTGTTTTTAAACAGGAGTGTGTGTGTATGTGTGTGTGTGTTCTCTACCTGCTCTCTTACGCACACGCACACAGGCTGCAGCTCTGCTCCTCCTCTGAGGGGGTCTGCACCAGGAGCTGGACCATGAGCGAATGGCAGGAATAGTCTGGAGAAGGTTTAGTTTAGACAGTGACCCCACCCCTCTCTCTCTCTCTCGCTCTCTCTCTCTCTCTCTCTCTCGCCCTCTCTCCGAAGCTTTGATATCAGCATCCTTTTGATCCGTAAGTCTTTCTGATGTCAGTCAGGAATTCTGGGGTCCCACGGGAATGAGGATTTCCTTGCAGTTCCATCAGCTGCACCTGCCCTTACACTCCCACTCCCACACACACACACACACACACACTCACACACACACACACACACACACACACACACACACACACACACACACACACACACAGCGGGTGGTTGGTCGAGTGTGTTTGTAAACAAAGTGCAGGTCAAACAGTGTGACTGAGCTGACCTCTTGTCCACTCTCTCTCTTTCTCTCTCTCTCTCTCCAACACACACTTTTCTGGAGATTGTGATGACACACACACACATACACACACACACACACACACACACACACACAGAACTGTGTAAAGAAGGTTCTCCATCACTGTGTTCATCATCAGAACATCTCCAGAGTTCTCCTCATGAAGTCTAGGGCTTAACGATGGTAAATAAGGCTGTGCTGGCTGTGTCCACAAACTTTTGGCCCCCCACCAAAATCTGGGGTGCCAAACTGCTGGCACAGGCTGTGCTGGAGGGTAAGGGGGGGGGCGAAGGGGCACCGTGCCCAGCTGGTGTGTGGGAGAGCGTCATCGCCGGTGTCCTCTCTGGACAGCCCACCAGGCTTTCTACGGGCAAAAATCTGTTGCTATGCGGAAACCGCAACAAGCTGAATACCTCAAGAACCCCAAGATACGCAACAGTAAGGAGGGGTGGGCAGCTGGGCAGGTTACGGGCAGCTTGCCGAGCCCGGGTCCGCACCCACAACCATAGTAATGGATTAGGGACCTGCAACCCTCGGACCGCCCTGTGTATATAGTGTAGACCGGCTCAGCGTTCCCCAACGTTCTCGACCTCTCAGCACTCAGAAGACTTTAGAATTAGACACAGATAACCTTAAACACCTGTCTCACACACACACACACACACACACACACACACTCCTCTGTAAGAGCTGGCCAAAAAACAGGTCATACATCTGGGTCTCGGAGGAAGTGTATGACATAAATCACGAAGCGTAAAACTCTAACCTAGATCAGATCAGAGACCCCCCCCCATGTGTGTGTGTGTGTGAGTGTGTGTGTGTGTGTGTGAGACAGGACATGCCAAGGATGTGACCGATTGTAGGGAGAAGCTACACCGAGTAGCAACAGGAAACAGAGGGGGGGGGGGGGGGCGCGAAAGACTGGTTGTCAAGGCCGTGCCCATTGTCTCACGAGCTGGCAAACATTACACACACTGATACACACCCACTCATACACACCCCCTGTGACACACACTCCTACCCCCTCGTGGGCTGTGTCCCACCCGGCTCTGCCCTTCCTCGATCTGGGCCGGAAGCAACCATCCAGACTCATGACCTACTGCCCAGTCTAGCCAATCAGAAGCGAGCAGGGAGACGCAGGGCCGGTACCCGCTTCACACACACACATCCTGACCTGGTGACCTCGGGGTCAGCAGCAGTATGGGTGAGTGGTCATTGGGGTAGACAGGCCACTGATTACTGGCTTTTACCCACAGGTGCAGATTTAAGAGGGGGGGGGGGGTTGGGGGGGGTGTTGAGTGATTTAATGGGCTGTGGAGATGGGAGCCCAAATGGGTCCCAGTAACATCGCATGTACAGACTTACTTAGAGCCCATCAATCCACCCGGAACCCACCTACAACCCACCTAGCCCCCGTTCCACCAATGTGATCGATAGGATTTCAAGAGAGAGAGTGAGAGAGAGAGAGAGAGAGAGAGAGAGAGAGAGAG
>NC_132895.1:33761760-33786760 GCF_030463535.1 Salminus brasiliensis | reverse complement strand
GGGGGAGCTGGATGGTGGGGGAGCTGGATGGTGGAGGAGCTGAATGGTGAAGGAGTTGGTTGGTGGAGGAGCTGGTTGGTGGAGGAGTGATTTGTGTTAAATCTCATAATTAAGACGTTTAAATTGAGGTGAAAATAATTCATAATTCTTGGAATTTTGACCAATGATCTCAAAGTATTTCTTTAATTTCTCAGAATTTTAATCAAGTAATAATGACTTTTTTTTTGGGGGGGGGGCAATTTTTAATTTTTTAGAATCTCAATTTCTGGACAAAAAACAATAAAAATATAATATATAATAAAGACTTATTTTATTGAATATTTGAATGAATCACTTAATAATATATAAATAATATATGAATAATTGCTTATTATTGTTGTCTGGAATTCTAATCATAACTAACATTTATTCATATTTTAATCATATATATTATTTGATATGAATTTAATTAAATTATTTAAATAGTTATTAGTTAAAAAGGGTATTTCTGGTGGCTGACTGTGTTCAGTCTGGAAGAGAAGCGCCGTGTCATCAGGGGTTCGACGCATCACCCAGAAAACAGGAGAACCCAGTTAGTTCCGGGATTTGAACCCATGACCCTGCGCTCGCTAGCTCAGCGCTTTTGTTCACAGGCCTGGTTTCATTCAACACCCTCCACATCTCCTCCCGCCTCAGTGGTGTTTGCTCGTCTTTTCAGGACGGTCGTTTATAAAGGGGGCGTGGCTAAAGGCGAGAGATGTGAAGAAAAGGGAAGTTGCATAATCAGCACAACAAGCCGCGGAGTCTAGCGGGTTAGCTCGGGGCTAGTGTACGGCCCTGTGTTGAGGGCGTTAGACTGACTAATTAGCGAGGCCTTCTGGGGCAGCCTGCCTGTGACGGGGTTATGGGTTTAGTCTGGCCCGGACCTCTCGGGGCTGCTTGGTTGATCAATCTGTCCCAAACATCGGACGTTCTGGAGAGCCGCCTTGGCGCCGGAAGCACCTATTGTTCTGCAGAGGTCAAATAACCCCGGGTAGATACACAGACCCGGCCTCTCTGTGGATAAATATGTCAGGGTTGCTTATTCTTCGCAGCGTCTGCAGCGTCTGCAGCGTCTGGGGGTGTGTTTGTATTAAACCTCCAGCGTTCCAACGCCTACATCAGCTTCCTACACTGTCAGCTCACGTCTCTTCAGACCTAATCTGAAGTCGGGTTCTCTTATAAAGACACGTTCATACAAACATGCCCCAACATACAGACATGAAACAGCCCATAATAATTAGGCTTGTTCTGAAAGACTGGGCTGTGTGGTACAATGGAAGTCTATGAGCTTTGTGGTGGAATGGACGTCTATTAGATCGTGTGTTAGAATGGAAATCTACTTGCCAGATTTTTCAAAATACACGTCTATGAGGCTGTGCGCTAGAATGGACGTTTATGAGGCTGTTTTTAGAATAGACGTCTGTTGGGCTGTGTGTTAGAATGGATGTCTATTGTACTGTGTGTCAGAGTGGACGTCTATTGGGCTGTTTGTTAGAATGGAAGTCTATTGGGCTGTGTGTTAGAATGGAAGTCTATTGGGCTGTGTGTTAGAATGGATGTCTGTTGGACTGTGTGTTAGAATGGACGTCTGTTGGGCTGTGTGTTAGAATGGAAGTCTATTGGACTGTTAGAATGAACGTCTATTGGGCTGTGTGTTAGAATGGATGTCTGTTGGACTGTGTGTTAGAATGGACGTCTGTTGGGCTGTGTGTTAGAATGGATGTCTGTTGTACTGTGTGTCAGAGTGGACGTCTATTGGGCTGTTTGTTAGAATGGAAGTCTATTGGGCTGTGTGTTAGAATGGATGTCTGTTGGACTGTGTGTTAGAATGGACGTCTGTTGGGCTGTGTGTTAGAATGGAAGTCTATTGGACTGTTAGAATGGAAGTCTATTGGGCTGTGTGTTAGAATGGATGTCTGTTGGACTGTGTGTTAGAATGGACATCTGTTGGACTGTGTGTTAGAATGGAAGTCTATTGGGCTGTGTGTTAGAATGGAAGTCTGTTGGACTGTGTGTTAGAATGGACTTCTGTTGGACTGTGTGTTAGAATGGAAGTCTATTGGGCTGTGTGTTAGAATGGATGTCTGTTGGACTGTGTGTTAGAATGGACGTCTGTTGGGCTGTGTGTTAGAATGGATGTCTGTTGGACTGTGTGTTAGAATGGACGTCTGTTGGGCTGTGTGTTAGAATGGAAGTCTATTGGACTGTTAGAATGAACGTCTATTGGGCTGTGTGTTAGAATGGAAGTCTATCAGGCTGTGTGTTAGAGTGGACATCTGTTGGACTGTTAGAATGGATGTCTATCGGGCTGTGCGTTAGTATGGACGTCTAAAGAAAACTAATAAATTTACATTATGGGGTTGTGTGCTCCAGTGCTGAACTAGTGTGTGGTCTAAGTCTATGGGGCAGTGTGTTCCAATGAAAATCTATGGAATTGTTTCTTGGGCTTGGTTTTAGAGTGGAAGTCTATGGGGCAGTGTGTTAGAATGTGAGTCTGTTGGACTGGGTGTTCTGTGGTTTGACCGGACAGGTTAAGAATGTCTCTGATGTTGACTAATTTCAGTGTGCTCATGATTACTGACCTTAGATCAGTCAATGGCCCCTGAAGGGGGGCGGGGGTATGGGGGGCAGGATAGCTGAAAGCTAACTGGTCACCTTTAGCTTTATACATAGGTTAACCCAAGCACAGCATGACATCATCCTCTCAGGAGACCCCTTGTGTTTTCATAAATCTCACACACACACACACTCACACACTCACACACACTTACACACACACACACTCACACACTCTCACCTTTCCCTGCTGTCTGTTGTGTGAATATCCCTGGTCTCAGGTTGGACGTTCACCTCTAATTCCCAACTCATCCCAGTTTCCCCACTTCTCAGACTGAGGAGACCCCCCAGTTCTCTCTGTGTTGAGGGGAAAGAAAAGTTAGACATACAAATATGTGGCGCATTTCACATTCCTGTGTCACTACAGTGTAACCAACACACACACACACACACACACACACGCACACACACACACACACACACACACACAGAGAATTGCTGGTTTAGCGCTTGTGATTGAGGGAGTATGAGTCAGAGATTTGGAAGCAGTACTGTGTAGAGCTGTCTTCCACACGATAGCAGAGATGATTATTTTCTCTTTCCCTTAAACACACACACACACACACACACACACACACACACACACACTCAGGCTATGATTTACAGCTGAATTGGGCATTAAGTTAAAAGCTTGATCTTACAACAGACACAGTCTATTGACTGTTATTCAGTATTAGAACTGAAGTTCTGGGCTGTGATTTAGAGTGGAAGTCTATGGGGCGGTAGGTTGGATAGAAAGTCTGTTTGGATGGTTGGTTCCAAAGGAAGTCTATGGTGTAGTGTATTACAACAAAAGTCCTCTGGGCTTCTTTTTAGAGTGGTCTAAGTCTATGGGGCAGGAAGGTGTGATAGAAAATCTGTTGGACTCTGGGTCCCAATAGAAGTCTTTAACATATTATATTAGTACAGAGACAGTCCACTGGGCTTTTTTAGGAGTGGAAGTCTATGGGGAGTAGATTAGATTGAAAGTCTATGGGGCAGTAGATTAGAGTGGATGTCTATGGAGCATTAGATTAGATTGGAAGTCTATGGGGCGGTAGACTAGATTGGAAGTCTATGGGGCAGTAGATTAGAGTGGATGTCTATGGGGCAGTAGATTAGAGTGGATGTCTATGGAGCATTAGATTAGATTGGAAGTCTATGGGGCGGTAGACTAGATTGGAAGTCTATGGGGCAGTAGATTAGAGTGGATGTCTATGGGGCAGTAGATTAGATTGGAAGTCTATGGGGCAGTAGGTTAGAGTTAAAGTCTATGGGGCAGTAGACTAGATTGGAAGTCTATGGGGCAGTAGGTTAGAGTGGAAGTCTATGAGGCAGTAGGTTAGAGTGGAAGTCTATGAGGCAGTAGGTTAGATTGGAAGTCTATGGGGCAGTAGGTTAGAGTTAAAGTCTATGGGGCAGTAGACTAGATTGGAAGTCTATGGGGCAGTAGGTTAGAGTGGATGTCTATGGGGCAGTAGATTAGATTGGAAGTCTATGGGGCAGTAAAGCAGCCTTCTGTCCCTTAACTCTGAGCTTCTGCTCTGATGTGCTATTATTATTCCATCACACACAAGAAAGTGGTGAAAGTTCAAAAGCCCTGTGCAACACATGTGGGCTCCGACCGCAACTGTGTGTGTGTGTGTGTGTGTGTGTGTGTGTGTGTGTGTGTGTGTGTTCTCGACTGCAGCACCTCTTTAAGTCCTCCAGCAGAACCGATCTGAGGTTTAACATTTGGAGCGATTAGACTCTGCCTCCTCAAACCCACAGAAACCTGGCCTTCAGACCTTCACCATTAAGACCTTCTGTTCTCGCCTAATGCAGATTGCCAATGGCACACATGTGGCTGTGTTTTTAGAGCTACCTCACACACACACACGCACACACACACACACACACTGCCTTATGATCTTCAAACGTAAAGGAGGTAAAACATAAAACCAGCAAAGCAAAACTTCATAGTGGTTAATTTATCTCAGAGGTACAGTTAAAACACACACACACACACACACACACACACACACACAGGTAGGGTGGTTGTGAGTGCTGAGTGTGTTGTTTTAGTGTCTCGGTGGAGAGCGCTGCAGACCTACAGCTGACCTCGTTAAAGTAGAATTAAAGAGGTGATTACTGCAAGCTGCTCCACACACACACACACACACACACACACACACACACACAGCTTAGAATAAGTAAAATAAGTGGTTCTGTCATAGCAGAGTGAAAATGGAGACGTGTGTGTGTACTCTGTACTGTATGCATTATCTCACTGTGTGTGTGTGTGTGTGTGTGTGTGTACTCCGTCAGTAATAGAGACCAGGTTTTTAATAATGTTCCACTACACCAACATGAGGGGCCTACAGACCTCTCTCCCTCTCTGTCCCTCTTCATGCCCGTCCCTCTGTCCATCTCTCTCTCTCTATACCCGCCGCTGCATCCGGTCTCCTCGTCCACCCCGTCACACCAGCTCTGGTCTGTATTTGAGGGTTGACAGTACGGTCCGGATCTACGTGCTGGACCCCTTAGCTTGTGCACATTAGCTGAAAATCATCAACATCTTCTTTAAGAAACTCAACAGGGGCTCAGAGGGGCTCAGAGGGGCTCACCTGTCTGATGCGCTGGCACTATGGGTCGTAAGTCCGAATCCCGAGCCATGACGCTTTGCCATCAGCTCTATCTAACCTACTGCCCCATAGACTTCCACTCTAAAAAAAAAAAAAAAGAGCACAGTGACCTTCTGTAGTAAAAGAGTGCGCTATAGATGTCTTTTGGAACCCACAGTCCAACGGATTTGATATCAAACCTGTTGCCCCATACACGTCCACTTCAAAAAAGAGCCTAGAGGACTTTTGATGCAATACACTACTCCATAGACCTCCATGGGGACGGAAAATCGAATCTACTGCCAGTGACCTTCTGTAGTAATAAAGAATAGACTCTATAGACTTCCACTGAAATCCACAGATCAACAGATTTCATATCCAAACCTACCTCACTATAGACTTCCAATTTAAAAAAAAGAGCCCACTGGACTTTTGTTGTAATACACTACTCCATAGACCTCCATTGGAAAAGACCATCCAAACAGACTCTCTATCTAACTTACCACCCCATAGACTTCCACTCTAAAAAAGACCCCAGTGACCTTCTGTAGTAATAGAGAACTCTATAGACCTCCATTAAGACCCACAGTCCAACAGATTTCATATCCTACCTAACTCATTATAGACTTCCACTTTTAAAAACAGAGCCCAGTAGAGTTTTGTTGTAATACACTACTCCATAGACCTCCATTGGAACAGACCATCCAAACAGATTTCATATCCAACCTACCGCCCCATAGACTTCCACTCTACAGACCTCCATTGAAACCCAGAGTCCAACAGACTCATATCTAACCCGGCGCCGTATAGACTTCTGCCATCAGCAGCCAGAGTCGGAGAGAGCACGCCCAATTGTGGGTGGGTAGAGAAGTTAGCCGGTGAGGCGGTGGCAGCTGCACTGGGGGCAGGTGGAAAAGAGAGGGTGGAGTCTGGCTTCGCATGTATCGGAGGAGACGTTAGGTCCTAGCATCGGGGGCACTGCTAGTGCTGGGGGGGGGCTTACATGTTCACATATTCATTCTCTCTCTCTCTCTCTCTCTCTCTCTTTAGGCAGTGTTGTTATTCTGCTTGGAGGTGAACGAGGTCCTCACAGAGACATCAGCCAGAACCACAGAGAACACAGAGAGAAGAAAGGAGTGAGAGAGAGCGAGCGAGCGAGAGAGCGAGAGAGAGAGAGCGAGAGAGAGAGATGTACTGTGCAGTTCTCCTCTCCTCCTTGCTGTTCTCGCTCCGTGCCAGCTGCACGCCTCAGTTCTATGGTCACCATGGGTAACCAGTGTTTATTACTCCTATGTGTATATCTGTGTGTCAGTGTGTGTATCTGTGTGTCAGTGTGTGTGTGTGTGTCAGTGTGTGTGTGTGTGTGGAGTCGGAGGTTGTGAAAGTTCACCGTGATCAACTCCTCCATCGGCTCGCTCACTCGCCGTAAACAAATGTTTACTGCTAAGAGACACCGACCAGCCATAACATTAGTACCAGCTGATGATCTTGGGTCACTGGTGATCTGGGTCCAGCGGGTCCTGGCTGTCCAGGGGTGGATCTATATATCGGACAGTTCTTGAAGGTGATGAAGGTGCTGAAGCAGGAAAAATGGACAAGCGTAAGAACTTTGACACTTTGACAAGAACCAGACTGTGATGTTCTAGATAATGACTGGGTCAGAACATCTCCAGAACATCAGCAGGTGTTCCCTCTCGGTATGCAGTGGTCAGTACCTATCAAAAGGGCCCCAAGGAAGGACAACCGGTGACCCGCTGACAGGGTCAGGGACGCCCTTTCACATATCTTTAGCTATAAACGTTTGTTTGCCGACTCAGACGGGTCAAGGTTTAGGTGAGGTCAGAGGTCCTAGGTTTGTCTGGCATGTCTGACAGCCAATTACATCAACCTATCAGCACCAATTACTGCTGAAGACCTGCAGACACACACACACACACACACACACACACTTCAGCCTGGCTAGCTCTCACTGTGAGCTGCAGCAGTGTGTGACACTACCTCCACCATGTTTGGAGGCTGGGCTTCAGCCTGGCTAGCTCTCACTGTGAGCTGTAGCAGCGTGTGAAACTACCTCCACCATGTTTGGAGGCTGGGCTTCAGCCTGGCTAGCTCTCAATGTGAGCTGCAGCAGTGTGTGACACTACCTCCACCATGTTTGGAGGCTGGACTTCAGCCTGGCTAGCTCTCACTATGAGTGTGTTTCTGTCTATGTCCTGCAGGAGGAGAGCGTGTGGGGGCAGCGCTGGCAGCAGTAGAGTGGTCACCAGTACGGAGTCCTTCGTCCAGCCTGTACACACCCCCTACATCACCATGTGCCCCAGCCATCGGCTCTGTAGCACTTACAAGTAGGAACACACACACACACACACACACACACACTTATATTTTTGTACATAGATATATATGTCAAATATGTGTGTGTGTGTATACATGTGTGTATACAAATGTGTGTGTGTGTGTGTGTGTGTGTGTATACATACAGAACAGTATACAAGGTGTCCTTCAGGCAGGTGACCAGAACAGTGCCAGGCTCACCCTTTTACCCAGAATGCTGTCCGGGATGGAGGCGCCTGCATTCACACAACTGTAACCAAGGTAACCAGCAGTTCTGACACACAGCTTGTGTACAGTGGCAGGTGTGTGTGTGTGTGTGTGTGTGTGTGTGCGTATCTAACACTCACCCCGTATCTCTATCCACAGCGGTGTGTGTGCAGGAGTGTGTGAATGGAGGATCCTGCATGAGGCCGAATCACTGTGCCTGTCCATTAGGCTGGACAGGACTCTACTGCCAAATAGGTACACCCTTAACCGCCCGCCCACACACACACACACACACACACACACACAGTTCCAGTCATTTCCAGTCAAAACAGCCATTAAGAAATCTGCAGAAGATCCGCAGCACCATCTGATCTGTTAAACCTGGTGGCGGTGGTGTCTCTCAAACAAACACAGTCAATGATGTTGAGGTCTGGACTCCAAGAGCGGAACTTGGTCTTCTCTCCTCTCTCTCTCAGAGAGGAGGGTGATCTTGGTGGTCTGCAGGTCTCGCATGGTTGTAGCTTCAGAAACTCGTTTCCTCACTTATGTTCCTTCAATGTTCCTCGTCCAGAACGTTGTACTTAATGGCTGTTTTGACTGGAAATGAACGAACAGGCTTGACCAGCAGGAACTCATCAGGAGGAAGTGGACGGTCTGTGGCAGCTCCTCCCGAAGACCAGGCGTTGAGCGTTAGGGAGAACGTCCAGAACATCTGGAGGCAGTTAGCACATGACAAACATGTGAAATCTGAGACCACGTGCCAAAATGATGGACTGGTTCTAACACTCTCTCGCCCCCCTCTGTCAGATGTGGACGAGTGTAGGGGGTCGCATGGCTGCGCTCAGCAGTGCCTGAACTCCGCGGGAAGTTACCGGTGTGCGTGCCTGGACGGATTCCACTTGGAGGAAGATGGACGGACGTGTAGGAGACACCCTACTCCCTCGCCAACGCCGCCACCGCCGCCACCACCACCCGCCACCAGCAAGGATGCAGGTGAGCATCACCCGTTACAGTTACAGTTCCTTGGTAAGCAGGGTAGTGATGGGGGTTAGCAATTAGCCATGTTAGCATTAGCTTTAGCATTAGCAAGGACACGACACTAGAGCTGCACCCGAAACTGTCCCCTGTTCACTACGTAGTGCACTACCCAAGCCTTGTACCCTAGTGGCGACAGCAAATAGGGCACAGTTTCGGAATATCAGTAAGCTCTAAAAGCGGTGTTTGCTGTTGGCGCCCCCTGCTGGATGGAGGACACTGGCCAGTATCACGGTCCATTATTACTTCTGGTACGCGCTATGCCGCTCTCAACTCGTACCGTGAGTAATAGTGCACTGTGTCTGGCGGCTGCATCTAGCTGACCAAGCTACCTACCAGACATCCCGCAGGAACGACTCTGTGTGTCCAAATGTTTGTGGACACTCCTTCTAATAAAAGCATGGAGCTAATTCAACAGTCCCTGTCTAGTCCCTGTAGAGAAGAAGTGCTGCCAATAGAATAGGACTGTCTGCAGGAGCACCCTGTTGGCACCAGGGGGTATAAAGCCCCCTAGCATTGAGGAGCTGTGGAGCAGAGGAAGAACTGTGATGTCTGGAATGATTGGAGATGATGAGGTGACGAGGTGGGGTGGTGGTGGTGATCATCCATCCTGAACATCCTGACCTCACTGGCACTCTTCTGGCCGACTGCAATCAAATCCTCATAGCAGAAAGTAGTACAGTAGTAGAGACAGTTACTCCAACAAAAGCAGGATCAGCTCTTTTGAAGACCCTTGATTTCAGAAGAAGCCATGATTGAGCAGGCGTCCCAATACTTTTGTCAATAGAGTTTAGAAGTCCTCCAGCCCTTTCCAGGTCCAAATTTTCAAACCCAAGAATGATGACCATGGTGACTTCCTTGTAGAGGAAAGGTCCAATGGTTCCACTCAAACACAGGCTGGTGGCTGTTAGCATGCTAGTCTGAGCTTGGGACGGGCTGCGTTAGCCAGCAGAACCTCGGACCCTGCGGTGAGGCTCTCTGTAGTACTGAACACCAGTAGCTTAGTAGCTAAGAAACGGACATAAGTATTGGGACACCTGGTCATTCTCGCTTCTCAGCCGTACAAACTGCCAGACCGTCCCAGAAGATGCTATACAGATCTATAGATTAGACTGTGAGATCAGATGAACTGCACTGAAGGCTTGTACACATGCTGTACAGATCTACATATTAGACTGTGGGATCAGATGAGCTGCACTGAAGGCCCGTACACATGCTATACAGATCTATAGATTAGACTGTGAGATCTGATGAACTGTACCGAAGGTCCATACACATGCTATACAGATCTATAGATTAGACTGTGAGATCTGATGAACTGCACTGAAGGCCCGTACACATGCTATACAGATCTATAGATTAGACTGTGAGATCTGATGAACTGCACCGAAGGCCCATACACATGCTATACAGATCTATAGATTAGACTGTGAGATCTGATGAACTGCACCGAAGGCCCATACACATGCTATACAGATCTATAGATTAGACTGTGAGATCTGATGAACTGCACCGAAGGCCCATACACATGCTATACAGATCTATAGATTAGACTGTGAGATCAGATGAACTGCACCGAAGGTCCATACACATGCTATACAGATCTATAGATTAGACTGAGATCTGATGAGCTGCACTGAAGGCTTGTACACATGCTATACAGATCTATAGATTAGACTGTGAGATCTAATGAGCTGCACTGAAGGCCAGTACACATGCTGTACAGATCTATAGATTAGACTGTGAGATCTGATGAGCTGCACTGAAGGCTTGTACACATGCTGTACAGATCTACAGATTAGACTGTGAGATCTGATGAGCTGCACTGAAGGCTTGTACACATGCTATACAGATCTATAGATTAGACTGTGAGATCTAATGAGCTGCACTGAAGGCCAGTACACATGCTGTACAGATCTATAGATTAGACTGTGAGATCTGATGAGCTGCACTGAAGGCTTGTACACATGCTGTACAGATCTACAGATTAGACTGTGAGATCTAATGAGCTGCACTGAAGGCCAGTACACATGCTGTACAGATCTATAAATTAGACTGTGAGATCTGATGAGCTGCACTGAAGGCTTGTACACATGCTATACAGATCTATAGATTAAACTGTGAGATCGGATGAGCTGCACTGAAGGCCCGTACACATGCTATACAGATCTATAGATTAGACTGTGAGATCGGATGAGCTGCACTGAAGGCCCGTACACATGCTATACAGATCTATAGATTAGACTGTGAGATCGGATGAGCTGCACTGAAGGCCCGTACACATGCTATACAGATCTATAGATTAGACTGTGAGATCGGATGAGCTGCACTGAAGGCTCGTACACATGCTATACAGATCTATAGATTAGACTGTGAGATCGGATGAGCTGCACTGAAGGCTTGTACACATGCTATACAGATCTACAGATTAGACTGTGAGATCTGATGAGCTGCACTGAAGGCCAGTACACATGCTATACAGATCTATAGATTAGACTGTGAGATCTGATGAACTGCACCCAAGGCCAGTACACATGCTATACAGATCTATAGATTAGACTGTGAGATCTGATGAACTGCACTGAAGGCCCGTACACATGCTGTACAGATCTATAGATTAGACTGTGAGATCGGATGAGCTGCACTGAAGGCTTGTACACATGCTATACAGATCTATAGATTAGACTGTGAGATCGGACGAGGCCGTACACAGAAAGGAGGAGAGGGACTACAGGAGCGAGAGACATTATGGGAGAGTGGAGCAGCCGGGTTTGGGATCCGGAGTGTCCAGCATTCCTTTTACTCCTCGGTTCTATTTTCGCTCCGAGTTTTGGCTCGACGTTCTCCTTTCCCTTCCAGATCCATCAAACTCTGTCTGCTGGGGGTTACTGTTTTCCTAAAAGCTCTCTCTCTCTCTTACACACACACACACACACACACACACACACACACACTTTCCCTTGCGTGCCCATAACAACACACATCTGGGACACATTGACGAGACATGAATGTGCGTGTGAGCGCGAGAGCAGCGCGAGAGCAGCGCGAGAGCAAAGCGTAGCCAAGTCAGACCTAACTGGGCCAGACCAGGCCTGTGTATCAGATGTGTCACTGACCAGTTTTCACTCAAAAGCCAAGGGGAGGGGCCTAGAGCTCCTCTCTCTCACCTGATTGGTTAAGAGCTCAGTGTCAGTTTGGCCTCCACTGACACTAAACCTGGAGAGCTGTGTGAAGAACAGAGGGAGGACTCGCTGTTCTCCACGGCTGTGAATAAGTATTTGAATGTGCACTCTAAGCAAAAGGGGTTCTAGATAGTACTGAGAACGGTTCTTCGACTGGTAACAGTATCAATCAATCATCGGAGCCCAGCCTCTGTACCCCGTGGACAGGCAGTGGTTTTCGACTGGTCCCAAAATAGCGTCCGTCAAACCTTCTGGTGCTATAGAGAACCGTATTTTAAGAGGTTCTAAAAAGAACCTCTACAGTAGGGCGTTCCTTGTCTTTGATGAATGGTTTAAACCGGTACAGAACCCTTTAAGCGCCCGTATGGTGTTTAAAGACTCCTGAGCAGAAGGTTCTCTAGGTTCTCTGATCAAGTGGATCCTCTTTTCATGCTATATAGAACCATATTTCAAAAGGTTCTATACAGGACCACCTGCAAGAGGTTCTGCTTGTATAAGACAAACTATTTAACCAGGCAAAGAACCATGTGATTAAATGGTTCTTTTCAATGTGGAGTTTCTATCTAGAACCACTGTCTTTACTAAAGAAGCCTGAAAAGTTTTTAGTCCAAACCCCCCCCCCCAAAAAACCCCCACAAAAACTCAATGAGTGAGAGAGCGCGAGAGCATAAGAGCGCGAGAGCGAGACAAAAGGACAGAGAGAGAGACAGGGACAAAAAAAGACCTAAACACCTAAAAAGAGAGAGACAAAGAAATAATGAGCAAGTGAGGAAAGCGAGAGAGTATGTGTGTGTGCGCGAGAGTTTGTTTGAGACTGTGTGTGTGCGCGAGAGTTTGTGTGAGAGTGTGTGTGTGTGCGAGAGTTTGTGTGAGAGTGTGTGTGTGGGAGAGTTTATGAGAGAGTGTGTGTGGGAGAGTTTGTGAGAGTGTGTGTGTGCGCGAGAGTTTGTGAGAGTGTGTGTGCGCGCGAGAGTTTGTGTGAGAGTGTGTGTGTGTGTTGTACTGTGATGTCCCTCTGTGCTGCTTTACTTATGGATTTGTCGTCACGTTCAGCCCCATAATAAATCTCCCTCTCTCGCCCCCGAACCTCTCTCTCTCCACCACCCCTCACAGTATTAATCACACTGACCACAACCTACAGCAGGAAACACTCGTCTGGACACACACACACACACACACACACACACACACACACACACACACAAGATGTTCTCCAGTGTTTCATAGACTGCAGCTCACGATCATGTGTGTGTGTGTGTGTGTGTGTGTGTTTAAAGGTGGAGGTGGACTGGTGGAGAACGTTACAGAAGAGGTTCAGATCCTGAGGAACAGAGTAGAGCTACTGGAGCAGGTATCTGTCCCTCACACACTCATACATGTCCAGCACCCAGGTGGCGCAACAGTCTAACTGTCAGTCAGGAGGTCATAGGGTCGACCCCTGGTGATGCCACAGCCAGAGCAAGACCGTGCTAGCCTTCACCCTCCCGGCACTGGCATCCAAGTAGTCTTTAGAGTGGTCATGAAGAACCCCGTTTTGTAAGAGTGTAAGCTTCCCGCGAAAGTCGGGTTCTAGATAGTACTGAGCACACTGGACTGTTGGAACCGTCGCTATGAGAACCACAGCTCCAGTGGCAATCACCGGGACCCAAGCACTGGAGCTAGTACAGTACAAATAATTGCAGTGTTTTTAGACATAAAACAATAATGTCTACCAAAGTTTTCTGATGTTCTATAGAACCATATTCTAAAACAGGTTCTAGCAAGAACCCGTCGAAACTGGTTTTCTATGTATTTGAGCTCTTTAAGCATCTAAATGGTTCTTTAAGTGGTCATGAAAAAGCATGTTTTGTAAGAAATAGGGGGCTACCCTGGCCAGGTCTTCCTCCAAAAAAAAGTTCTTAATCTTTCTAGGGTTCTAGATAATACAGAAAAATACAGATCTACAGATTACAAAAATTGGAAATAAATAAATAAATGGATTATATGTGGGGCCCAAGCACTGGAGCCAGTAGAGCACAAACGAGGGCACTTATTTGTGTACAATTTAAGTTTTTGGTGCTATACAGAACCACATTCTAAAAAGGTTCTAAAAAAAAAAACCCTGAAATTGGTTTTTCTGTGTATTTGAGGGACAATTTGAACCAGCAAAGAATCGTTTAAGCATCCAAATGGTTCTTTGAGTGGTCATGAAGCACCCCCTCGTTTAAGAGGGTAACCTCCTGGTAAAAGGGTTCTAGATAGTAGTAAAAAGGTGTTTGTTTAGGAAAATTGAGAATACATAAATAAATAAAAGGATTATTTTATAAATTAGTGCACTCAATTTGTTCAGCCCTGAAATATGTTGGTTTTTATGGACTGTCGAAACCCTAATGGGTTCTAGATAGTACAGAAAAGAATATTGATTTACAGATTACAAAAATTAGAAAAAGGTTTGTTTGTAAACGAGCGTCCGGGATTACGTTGGTTCGTATGGATTGACGGAATTGCCGCTATTGACGGTGGCAATCGTCAGGGGTCCAAGCACTGTTCCCCTTTATGGCGCCAGTAGAGCACAAATGACGGCCAGTGTTTTAAGGCGAGCTGAACACACTGACCTCAGTATGGTCAGCGTTTCCATGTTGGCTTAAACCTGCTAACCTCCTGGGAAAGTGCACGGCATCATGGGTATGGATCTCAAAGACTTCCACTAATGACTTAATCAGAAACAGTTCACAGCTCCAGAGTTTTACTGCACAAAGCCCAAACACTAAACTTCAAAACACACACACATACACACACACACACACACACACACACCTTTTTGAAGAGCGCCGAGCTTGGCTCTGGAGAAGCCACATCTGACGAGGCCGGCTGAAGCTCGCGCGTTCCCGCTGCTCTCGCAAATCGCTGAACTCTTGGCTTCGGCGTCATTAACGGTGGCCCGTCTCCTCTGTTTCCCTCTGTGCAGAAGCTGGAGATGGTTCTCGCACCGTTCTCCACTCTCTTCCCTCCAGAAGAGGGCGATAAAAACGGCTACCTGTTCGACAAAACCAACTTCCTGTCAGATGAAACCAACTTCCTGTCCCACTCGCTGCGGCAGCTGGACCGGATAGACTCCCTCAGCGAGCAGGTCGGCTTCCTGGAGGAGCGCCTCGGAACCTGTGAGTGTCGCCGCCTAAGAGAACAGATCACAGATATGGTTATCGTGACCCATTGCGGCGCATGGTCAAAAGTATATGGACACCCCTTCCAAGTCTAATTCAATAGGCAAAACAGTGGAACAGGGGTACAGGGTCGTAGGATGGCGCCAAGTCAGACAAGTCAGACGAGTGGTCACCAAGTGCTGAAGCAAGCATGTAGCTAGTAAAAATGACCGAACTGACCGGCCCTTGGTTGCTCATTACTAAATTTCAGACTGCTTTTAAAAGCAATGTCCAGGAGCTTCATGGACTGGGCGTTCATGACGAGACGACGGTCATAGGACAAGTCGGTCCGTGAAGTTCCCACCCTGCTAGAACTGCCCTGGTCAGGGTTCTCCAAGGTTTGGGCTCAGAAGGTTGAGGAGGCCCTTTTCCCGTCCCGGCATCAAGGTCCAAAGTGAGGGTCCATTTTCACACAGCGGTTCACTGTGGACGACCTAGAATGGCCTGCATAGAGCCCTGAACGAGGAACCCAGAACCCTGACCCATAAATACAGACTCCGAGCCAGGACTTACTGCCCAACATCAGGCCTGACCTCACTTTTTAGACCGTCGTACTGGACGGAAAGCGGGGCGGTCTCCATAACGCTGGTCTAGGCCACAATACTCTGTCCTGAGTGAAAAGGTCGTACTGTTCGAGACGAGGTTCTCTACATGACAAAAGTATTGGGACACCTCCTTTCCTTTCCCCTGCTTTTGTTGGAGTAACTGTCTCTACTGTCCACCACTCAGAGAGGTTTGTCAAGAGCCTTAGTGAGGTCAGGACCTCCAGGACCACCCCAACGCATCCCATCCAAAAGTAGTCCCACAGTAGTCCCCAGTGCGTCAGAGAGTCCCAATCTATCGGCAGTACCACCACAGGGACCAGACAAGCTAGACGAGCAGCCGAGCGCATTCATTAGAAGGGGTGTCCACAAACATTTGGCTTCTTGTTTCTATGTAGGGTTTCTATGCAGAATTGACCTGACCGTAATGGCCTTTCGTCAACCTCCACCCACTGCAGGTTCCTGTCAGGAGAACTAGACCGGGCCCCGGAGGAAGACTCCAGCCACAGGAGGAAGAGCGAGGACTCCTGTAGCGTCCTGGAACAGTGCATTACAGACCAACAAGGGTTTAGCACCGGAGCTACGAGGCTAACCTAGCGACAGGGTGTTGAGGAGGGAGGTATGACGGGAAGTGCTCGAGTAATTAGCATTTATACTCCAATTTACTTCAGTACTGAAACTAAATACTCAAGTCTTTTTTAAAGTACCATCGTACTTTAGCGCATTAGCTCACGCTTAGCATGTCCGATCACATTTACCTCAGTAGCTCGTGCTTAGTGTGCACGTTCACGTTCACGCTTTTAGAGTTAGCACGTTTTAGCATACGTTCCCCACATTAGCTTGTTTTTTTTTTTTAGCCTCAGCTAAGCTTTAAAGCACGTTAGCCCAGAATTCTGCGAGTCGGGACTTGAAGCTAGCGAATTCACGCTTTACGCATTTCAGAGGGTGAGGAAAGCGCGTGGACTGAGGCGATTTTACGGGACATTTACCTCAGCTTGTAGTTAGTTAGCATGTTAGCACGTTAGCTCGCGGTTCATGTGTTCGTGGAGTCCGTTTGGAGCTGCAGTTTCAAAACGAGATCGTTTCTCGGCGCTTCTGTCGATCCCGGTATGAATTTCCTCTCATTTTTAACTTGCGTGCGCTAACGTTTAGCTAGCTAGTTTAGCGGCTTTACTCGTATTTCTCTGCTCCCTCAGTGAACTCAGGAACTATGGCTGACTGAGATTGACAACAACCGCGGCTTCCCCGCCGTTAGCCTCGTAGCTCCAACGCCAAGGTAATGGAGCAAAATGCTGGTGCTAGTGCTAATGCTAATGCTAATGCTTTTCCCACCAAGTGCTAGCAGTTTTAAACTGCTCGGGAGCTGAACGATGGCCGTCCTCCAGGACTGGGCCCCGAGTTAATACCGGTATCAGCAGCCGATCAATCACGGATACGACCTCCTTCCACTGTTCCTAAACCTGTTAGCGTTAGCGCTTTTGTGTTTGTGAGGAGAGCCGACCTCTGTATTTATTGTAATTATAAAGAGCTGCTTGTATATAGAGTTATTAATATTATTATTGTTATTATTATTAATAATAAAGGGTGGCTTTTGTGTTTATTCTCATTTCGGTAATAAAGCTGGTTTGTTAACGAAGGCGTCGTGGCTGTACCATAATCAGTATCCCCGTAGGGCTCAAAGTCCTGAGATGGACGCTGATGGACAGGTTAATAGGGAATAGGGTTCGAATCCCGGTCATGCTGCTTGCCATCGGCAGCCGGAGCCTGAGTGAGCACAACTAGCCTCGCCCTCTCTCCCCACACCAATCAGAGCCGGGTATACGGCCCTTTTCTTCCAGCCACGTTGGTTGGTTGGTTGCCCGGTGATGTCGCATAAGCGGCAGTTCGTGAAAGTAAAATAAATAAATAAATAAAAATAACTAAAATATAATATATATATATACACATATACACACACACACACACACACACATATATATATACATACACATATATACATGGATGGTTTAATCTCAGCAGAATTGTAATGGTGGAGTAACTGGCACTACGTACCTCAGCGTGGGGTCACTCCGCCCCAAAACCCCACCTCTTCGTAGCTTTGGCGTTCTTCGGGACGCCACTTGGAGCCATTGGTGAATCTTTGGCGAAGGTGATCGTTACATGGTGAGGTGTCTGATACGCAACTCCCACCCTGTCGCTCATTACGTAGATGATAATCAACATAATAATCAATATGATAATGTTCCAATTTCACATTTTTTTTTAACCGTTTCTGAAGCAACGGTTTACAGGGGTGAGATTGGTGACCGTCTAAGTGCACTGCTTGTTAGCGGTGTTAGCCTAGCATCTCCTAAAGAAACACTTTTCACTGCTCCTTTGATATACACATATACATATGATTTTTTTATAGGATTTCTATTAATGCATAGAATTACATTTCATTTTTTTTAAGGAAATAAATAAATAAATAAATAAATAAATGAAAACCACCATAGGAAAAAAGACCGAAATTTATTATTTTGAGATCCAAGGCATTCTTTACACAGGCAGTGTCCAGATCCCGCGCGAGCGTCCAGCTCACTCCGCTCGCGTTGGATTCTACAGAACACCAGAGACTACAATGGGCTTTCAAACCAAGCGTCAGCGAGGGATGTTGGACTGTCCTCCGTCCGGATGTGAGGAATGGCACCTAGAACTACCACCAGTTTTACACCATGAGCAGCTGTGGTGGAAATCATGACCCTTTTTTTATTTATTTATTTATTTTTAACGTTTTGCCACGTTTTTCCCTTAAGAAGAAAAAAAAATTAAAGAAAAAAAACCAAAAACAACGAAAGCAGAGGAGGAAGAACATAATCATCGCTGCAGTAGTCAGATTTTTAAAAAAGTGCTTTACCAATATAAATTACTTTAATCTTTATAAGTACATTAACGAATAACATCTTAACGCTGAATTGAAATACTAATAACCGGCTTCACCCCTTTAATCAGAGTTACAGGACCGTTCTGATAACGCTCAGAAGTGTTCTAAGCGTTACAGGTTCGGGTCAGGATCACTACGCGGGTCAGAACCTGCCGGGCTCCTGCACTGAAAACACTGACGCCAGCAAACAGCCCGGGAGACACATTCAACACTTATTTAAAAACAAGCAAAACAAAACAAACCCAAACTAAAATAATATAGAAAAATGATTTCAGTCCTTTTCTGATTTTTTAAAAGCCCGTTCCCAACAGCTTGTGAAAGCAGTACGTCAATATTTCAATATTTCACCCAGATCCTGAATTTAAAATACAATAATAAATAATAAATTCATTCATAAATGAAATTCAGTCACTATCTTTACATGACGTCTCTGATGTCTCGGTCTGATCCAGGGGACAGGTCAATAAATTTGCGTCCCGGCCGTCTTAAAACCAGCCACTGCGTTTGAGGGACGTTGTCCACGTTGAGGACAGCGAAGAAGTTGGGTGGAAATCGGTGGACAATGAAATCTCGTAACATCCATTATTTTGAGATATTAAATAAAAACGTACTCAAATAAGTTATTCATTCAAGATACAAATTTAAAAAGAAGAAAGTCATATTTTTATAGACATAAGTCATAATTTAGACATTTGGTCTAAACAAAACGACCATTTTCAGAACTTCTGAGGATATAGATTATTTTAAGACACAAGGTCAACAGTTCGATCTAATCAGTTATGTTAAATTATTACGACAAATGGGAGTTCTTTTTAGATTCTAAGATTTGATTATGTTGAGATACTAAGTCAAATTTCAAGGAAATGTTATTTTAGGAAACTCAACATCAAGAAAATAAGTTACAAACCGTAAATTGTAACTTAATTGTAATTATTTTTTAAAACTTGAGTAAAAATGTTGCAAAAAATGAGTAATTATTACTCATAAGTCATAATTTGGAGAAGATCGTTGAGGAAAGTGAATACTTTAAGATACTGAAAAGTCCAATTTGAATGGGCTTCCATATTTTTACTGGTCAGTCCAAAAAAAAACCAAAAAAAAAACCAAACCAAAACAAACAAACAAAAGAATTGGGCGATTATTAAAAACGACATATTTCAGTGTACTGATTGCCAAGCTACATTCTTCGATAATCCTTAAAACAACAAAATAACTTCAGGTGGATCAAGACAACCTGAAATTGGCGTAAAATAATAATAAAAAAATGCTACTTTTTGTGTCGCAGCTCTTTTATTACACCGCTGTTCTTCCTTTCTGAAGTCAGTCAACATTACAGCGTTGTGTTTATCGATACAGTGCGATACGGTGGAGTTACTGTTAATGGTCTCGGCCGTGGATAATACTGGTTCTGAAATCGTCCCTCGCTTCACAGCCTGTGTTAGAAATCTGACGTAGCTGCGTAGTTCGCTATAGTGAACGGTTGAAGCACGGCTAAAAAATAAAAAATAAAGGGACACTGGGGCTAAACCCGGATCGGCCAGGCTCTGTCCGAGGACCGTGATTTGGACACATGGCACAACAAGAAGCTTGCACTTTGGAGCATTAGTATTGGTACAACCCAACATTGCACTTCATGAGGTTACCTTTGACACGTTCGCGAGGAGATACGGGGGTCCGGAGAGGGTGAGGGGGCAAAAGGCAAAATCTCAGATTTGAAAAAGCACAAGTATACAAAATAAATAAGGTACGATTAGAAAGCTCATGCAAGCTCTCCGGAGGAGGCCGGAGTTAAGAGTTAGGCTCAGGTCTCGAGAACGTCCGCCCGCGCTCCTCCACCACGTGAAAACAACCGGGAGTTCTCGGAGGGGGCGCTCCTGAGCCGACGTCTGGCTTCTCCTTCGCGGAGGGGCGGGACTTGGAGGGGTGGAAGCTTCCCGATTGGTGAGCTGGTGTTAGACTTGAGAAGTACCTTTGTTTTTTTTACTGGCAGGGCAGTAAGGCAGGGGTGATGGCAAAAGACAAGACGAAGACAAAGACATATAAAAATAATAATAAAAATAAAAATAATAATAATAATAATCATAATCAATGAGCGTCCGTCACTGACAGAGTGGAGGTGGAGAAGCTCGGAGAAGGGTGAGGAACCGGCTGTGAAAAAGCTTTGGAGAAAGACCTGGAGAGCGTCTGAAGGCATGCATGATGAACGCACATCCACGAGAACAAGGTCTGAGTACCGAGAACCGTCATCGATGGGACCTAAAAAAAAAAAAATAAAAAAAAAAAAACAGAGAGAGGAACGCTCCCAGCCGGACCGCAGAGGGGAACGTCTCCGAAGAGGCAAGGTCAAAAGGTCAGTGTCCTCCGTTAACCCCACAGCTGCACTGCCCAAAAGCTCCCACCGAGGGACTGAGACGAGGAGACGAGGCCTGTGGACGGCTCGAGCGCGAGGGCGTGGAGTATGCTGCGCGTGGACACTGGAGAAGATACTGGAAGCGTCTGGTTGCCACGGCCACCGTCACCGTGACCACGAAGTCTCGAGCCACCGCAAAGCATCCTGGTTGAGAGAGGCAATGAGAGTGGGCGGGGCCACGGAAACGTTCAGTGGTTGGACGGCCCGTTGCTCTGAGGCGGCTGGCCGGAAATCTCCAGGAAGGTGGAGCGCATCAGAGCGTAGGAGCGGTCGCAGAGCGACGACACGTCGGCCGACGTCAAGCCCTTCGTGTCGATCTTCGGAAGGATCTTCAGGGTGATCGTCCCTGCGGGGCAAAGCGACAGCACAGAGGGCGGGGCTTCAGCATGCGGCCTTCATCATCGACAGAACTACCGTCGTCATCATCATCGCCACCACCACCACCAACAACAACATGATGACCACCCCAATCACCTCCACCACTGCCATGATGACCACCCCAACCACCTCCACCAACATTACAACCACCCCAATCTCCTCCACCATCATGATGACCATCTCAATTACCACCGCCACCAACATTAAAACCACCCCAATCACCTCCATCAACATTATGACCAACCCAGTCTCCTCCACCAACATTACGACCACCCCAATCACCTCCACCACTGCCATGATGACCATCCCAATCACCTCCACCATCATGATGACCACCCCAATCACCTCCACCAACATTAGGGACCACCCCAATCACCTCCACCACCATGATGACCACCCCAATCACCTCCACCAACATTACAAGCACCCCAATCACCTCCACCACTGCCATGATGACCATCCCAATTACCACCACCACGATGACTACCCCAATCACCTCCACCAACATTATGACCATCTCAATTACCACCTCCATCAACATTACGACCACCCCAATCACCTCCACCACCATGATGACCATCCCAATCACCTCCACCATTATGACCACCCCAATCACCTCCACCAACATTACAACCACCCCAATGACCATCTCAATTACCACCTGCACCAACATTACGACCACCCCAATCACCTCCACCACCATGATGACCATCCCAATCACCTCCACCATTATGACCACCCCAATCACCTCCACCAACATTACAACCACCCCGATCACCTACACCAACATTCTGACCACCCCAATCTCCTCCGCCAATGCCATGATGACCATCCCAATTACCACCACCATGATGACCACCCCAATCACCTCAACCAACATTACGACCACCCCAATCACCTCCACCCCTGCCATGATGACCACCCCAATTACCTCCACCCCTCCCATTATGACCACCACAATCACCTCCACCAACATTATAACCACCCCAATCACCTCACGACCATGATGACCACCACAACCATCCTAACCACCTCCTCCACCATAATCATCCCCATCACCTCCTCCACCATGAACCCACCACAGTCATGAACAGTAAGTGAAGGGATGGAGTCTGTAGTTTATTGCTTGCGGGTTTTGTTACCTGATTTGAACTCTTTCTCTTTCCGTAGGTAGAAGTTACTGTAGGAGGAGAACACCATAGGGATGATTGGCGCCTGCGAGGGACAGAAGGTGGGGGTGGGGCAAAAAGAGAGAGAGAGAGAACAAGAGGCTCAACAACCAGATAAACTTCTCAAGGAAAGCACACACACACACACACACACACACACACACACACACACACACACACACACACACACACACACACATCCTCCCAGACTAATTATAGAACGAGGTCAGACTCTTGGGCAGGCTGCTGGGTCGTGGTGGGCTGAGAGACTTTGGGCAAAGTGTGTGTTCTGCTTTTCCCATCGCTGCTCCACCCTCTCTCCATCCCCATCTCCACCTCTTCTACCATCCATCTCCCACGACCTACTCCTTTCCATCGCTACCCGTCTCCTGGGCTTTTAACCCAGCCTGTCTCTACACCCCCTGACCAGTTTAGCAGATACACACCAAACGGACAAAAGTATTGGGACACCTACTCATACACCGCTCCCCCTTTACGTTCAGAAACGGCTGGCTGCACTCCTAAAGGACTTCAGGAACACCCTCGGACATGGAGATGAGGAACATCAGGGCTTCGTTAGCCTGGCCTACATTAAGTGACGCGTCTCCTCCTCCCCCCGACCCCCACCCCCCGCAAACCCTGACAGGCATCTGGGCTTGATTACGCTGTCCTAACGGACTCGGGGCCTATCCTGTCATACAATACAACATAAGGGAGCAAGATAATACACACTGGATGTCCAGCAATTTTTTAGGTCCTCCTTGCTCTCCTCCCATGAAGCTCTAACCCGTCCGGTCTCTTTCTGATGGGAGACGCTGTTCCTCTTGTAGATGATTTAGTGGACGGTGAAACAGCGTCTGACCTCTAACTGTTCTGAGATCTGTTTAAACTCCTTCCCAGACTCCTCTGCACCTCCACCCTTCTTTCTGAAGGCCTCAGAGAGCTCTCTGGATCTGGCCATGATGGTGATCTTATTCACCCCTCACTTCAACTATCAATCCAGATCAGACCAGACTAAACGTCTGAGGTTAAAATCAGACTCCAGAATAATCCTCTCCAACCATGATCTGATCCTCTGCAGCTGATCTTCTGCTCCTGAGTCCGATTCTACACATTAGAAGGAGTGATAAATGAAAGGGTCCAACTTTTTCCTCACAGGACAATTTACTTTCTATTAATTATTAGTTTCATAAATGATGATTAAAGGAATTTCTCAACACAAAATGGCAAAATCATTAAAAATGCTATTGTATTTTATGTTATTTTATTAGGTTATGTAATTATTTTATTACTTGATTTTATTTTTATAGCTTTAGTTAACTTTATTATTCTATTTATGTCATTTATTATTTTATTATTCAACATGATTTTATTGTATTATTCTATTTGAGTTTATTTTACTTCATTGTAATTTATTCTATTTTAGTTTATTATTTTATTCTATTTTATGTAATTATTCTATTTTATTATTCTATGTTAGTTAACATATTTTTATTATTAGATTTTATTATTTATAACTTTTTTATTTTATTCTGTTAATTTACTGTATTTTATTATTCTATTTAGTTTAATTTAATATTTTATTATTCTATTTTATTTTCTTATTCTATTTGAGTTTATTTTACTTCATTATATTTTATTATATTATTCTATTTCATTTTAATTTATTTATTTATATTATTATTTTTTATATTAGCCTTTTTTAGTTTATTTTATTATATATATATTTTAGAGGAAACGCCAGGTCCGTTAAGCTGCTCCTGACGAGGTTGATTATCCGTGCTCCCCCTCTGGTTCTCCTACACACTCAGGACTCATTCTGAAAAGGTACAAACACACAAACCCCCCAAACACGAGCTGTCTGAGCGTACTCCTGTATCCTGGTGTGAACTCGTATGGCACAGGCTCACGTTTCTAATTGGTCCCAGCCGCTCGCGGGCTCACACTCGACCAGGTCCACACCGACCGTCTCAACACCTACCAACACCTCCAGCACCCCAGCCGGCGCCTCGCTCAGAAACCCGACGACACGGTTCTACCGGTTTGTTGGTCAGATATTTACTTACTGTCCATTTCTGCAGAGAACCTGGAAACTGAGGCAAACGAAACCCCTAGATACAATAAATAAATCAGACCGAATCTAATCTAATCTAATCGGATACAGACGCTACTCAAAGGTTAAAGCAATAAAAACTACGAGTTAAAAACACACCGTTAGATACGAGAACACAAACCCAGCACCTTCCAGAAGAAGCCCTCTGTATTTATGAAGAACAGCAGCACCCCCTGGTGTTCATGACGGCTCAGTACATCAATAAGACCTCCCTCCCTCTATATATATATATATATATATATATATATATATATATATATATATATATATATATATATATATATATATATATATATATATATATAT
>NC_132895.1:33744260-33754260 GCF_030463535.1 Salminus brasiliensis | reverse complement strand
GACACAGCACCGGGACCACCAGCAGCAGCAGCATCCATAAAGCCTCCATACCGCCGCCGCCTCCTCCTCCACCAGCAGCAGCACTCTCACTGCCCCGCGCGCGCGCTCTCTCTCTCTCTCTCTGTCTCCACCACTCTCACTACACCTCTCTCTCTCTCTCTCTCACACCGTGCAGAACCTCCCCTGGCTGCTGCTCCGATGAAAAGCCCAAGCCTGACCCGAACCTGACGGAGGGTCCAGCGCTCCGGCGGCCGAACTTTTACTGTGGCGTTTCTGACCGTCGACGTCAAATCAGTTGAGTCGCGAACGAGTCACTCGGCTGAACCGTTCGAGTCTTTCGAATCGGTTCCTTTGCAATATGTAATCGGTTCGCTCACACGAACTGAAGCCCGGAGGTCTGATATTTGACTATTATTATTAATGTATATTTTCAAGGATTTCATATGTAACAATGATTTAATTATTAAGTATAATTATAAAGAGCATTTAGGAATCATTCATATTTACATTTATAAAAAAAAACTTTGCTGTGCGAGCGAGTTTTGTGTTTTATATTTGATCTGATTTATTCATATTGTCTGTGAATATAAAATGTTCTATTTCACATTTTTACATTTAATTGTTTTAAAAAATATTTAAAACATTAAGTAATAGAGAAAAATAAGAATAATATGAAAAAAATAAATACACAGATTGTTGCAGATTATTTCAGGGTAAAAAAATAAAACAAAGACAAAATTAATACGTAAACAGGGTTGTTTTAATTCTTTTTTATTATTTTATATTATTTTATTTTATTATGCAAGGGAAGTAATTACATTTTTTCGTGTTTTTGTATAATTTGTTTATTTATTATCGGCACTTTATTTAACGTTAATATTTTTTGTGCATATAAAATTTATATTGCACATTTTTACACTCCATTGTTTGAAATATATTTAAAAACATGAATTAATAGAGATAAAAAAAATAAGAATAATAAGAAAGAAGAAAGAAAAATATTAATATTTCACATCTAAACTAAAAAATAATAATTTAATTAGGTTCATTAAGTTATGACAGAACAGTACTGGGTTGTTTATATCCTAAATAAATGAAAAATAAACTAAATAAAAAGTTTAGTTGAATTAAAATATTTGTAATTTTTCAAAGTTAAAGAGGTTATTTATGTTGTTTGATCGTTAAACGCTGACGATGCTAGAAGTGCTATTGTATTAGTGTATAAGTGGTTGCTATGCTATTACGAGTGGTTACTAGGGTGTTACTAAGCGGTTACTATAGTGATTGAGATGGTTGTAAGGGTGGCTGCTAAGGTATCCGAGGCAGACTAGGATTTTGGTTCCTAGGCCAAACCAGCCCACCTCACTTCACCAATAAGAGTCCCCGGATAAACACTGCGAGTGGAAATATTACAACTGAGCAGATATTTACATTCATATTAATGTGTATATTAATATTAATATTTATATCAGCGCTGGGAAAAACAGCTCAACGGTTCATTTAGACTGAGAAAGCAGCAAAACTCCGCTTTAAGAAGCATCCTCGCTGAATCGTGGACTCGGTTGAGTTGTGAATCAATGATTCTTTGGATGAATCTTGAACTCAATCAAACGAACAGTTCGGAGGAATCGGATTGAATCGCACACCCAAAGGCTACGAATCTAATGGAGTAACGGAGCCGGAGTCGTGTGTCAGAAATCTCACGACTCGGCTCAGTGATTCAGAGAGAGAGGGGGGGCGCAAATAAGGACCCTCGCCGTGTGTTTCCGGGTGCTGCCTGTTTATGTTCCTCCTTCGTCACCAGTGTGTGTGTGTGTGTGTGTGTGTGTGTGTGTGTGTGTGTGTGTGTGTGTGGACACTAACTAACGTGTCTTCAGGTGATGTGAATCAGTGATAAAGGCTTTCATTACACAGAATCATTTAAGCAGGCGAATCAATACTGGGAGTCGTTTGGGAGTGAATCCTCCAATAAAGAAGTCCTCGCTAGCTACTAGCTTTTAGCTTCGACCTCCAAGACATATCGACCTCCATCACCTCACAGAAGGACAATTTCGGCGATTTCAGTTGTTGTTCAGTTCATTTACAGACATTTGTCTGTGGTTTGGGTAATGTGCTCTGGGGCTAACAGCTAACAGTTAGCCTAGCCTTGCTGTTGGAGTCGGCTGTTCAAATCAGAACCGAAGTACCAATGAATCGATTCTTACATTACAGTGTATATAGTCATCAACCAGTAATCTCACTATAAACATTATTAAAATAACATTAAACTTGTGTTTGTGTGTTTCTGATATTATAAAAGTGTGTGTGTGTCAGGGAGGCAGGATTTTAGCAAGTAAATATGAGGGACTACTTTTCCTTCCGCCTCTCCCCCTGATTCCCTTGTGTACCCAATCCAACATCATTTGTAATCTCAGTACCAATTAATTCATTAATTAATTAATTTAATATAAAAATACTTGAGTGAGATATGATCCTAAAAGCCGTGCAGGGGGTCGCAGAGACAGGGCTGTGTGTGATTAAGAAGGTGAGCCGCGGCTGTTCCAGTGGATGAGCCGAACAGCAGATTAGAGGAGAAGCAGTTAATGAGATTAAGGGGCCGATAATCTGATCCAATCAGATTCTCCCTGCATGTGTTTAACTGAGACCTGATCCTTCTCTCCTCTCACACACACACACACACACACACACACACACACACACGTTCCCTCTAACCATGACCGGTCACAGTCCGTGTCCTAGCAGGCCCACGTCTGACCTGTAGAGACTGTGACACAAACCCAGCTTACAAAACAGCAGCCAGCTCAGCAGTGCCGGCCACGGAGAGATGGAGCAACGCTGGTGACCTTTCCCCCTGACACCAGCACGGGACGACCTTTGACCGCTGGAACACAACAGCTGCGATGTGTCAGGGGCAGCTTTGGACCCGATTGCGTGATCCCGATCACCTCACAGACCTGCGCCAAACGGGTCGCAGATGAGCTCTGGAGGGGCCCGGAGCCCGTTTGTGGCTCTTCACCTCCTGGTCCTGACGTTTAAGGGCTGCTCTGTGAGCGTGGGGCCCCTGGTTGCGGGGCGTAGAGGCTTCAGTGACCCCGTTGTTCACACTGTGGACAGACTGGAGATTCATGATTCAGTGAGAGATTGCGCAATACCCTCAGTACTCCATACTGAACTCCTGAGTGGAGGCTGGTATCAGTACTGAATATGGAACAATACCAGTAATGAAATCCTGAGTACTGGCCAATATCAAGAGTTCAGTATCAATACTGGCTGCTATTGATAATACAATCAAGAGGTTTGACTGAAGTACTGAGTACTGACGGATACTGATATTAAAGTACTGAGTACTGACTGATACTGATATTAAAGTACTGAGTATTGACTTATACTGATATTAAAGTACTGAGTACTGACTGATACTGATATTAAAGTACTGAGTATTGACTGATACTGATATTAAAGTACTGAGTACTGACTGATACTGATATTAAAGTACTGAGTATTGACTGATACTGATATTAAAGTACTGAGTACTGACTGATACTGATATTAAAGTATTGAGTATTGACTGATACTGATATTAAAGTACTGAGTACTGACTGATACTGATATTAAAGTACTGAGTACTGACGGATACTGATATTAAAGTACTGAGTACTGACTGATACTGATATTAAAGTACTGAGTATTGACTGATACTGATATTAAAGTACTGAGTACTGACTGATACTGATATTAAAGTATTGAGTATTGACTGATACTGATATTAAAGTACTGAGTATTGACTGATACTGATATTAAAGTACTGAGTACTGACTGATACTGATATTAAAGTACTGAGTACTGACTGATACTGATATTAAAATATTGAGTATTGACTGATACTGATATTAAAGTACTGAGTACTGACTGATACTGATATTAAAGTACTGAGTATTGACTGATACTGATATTAAAGTACTGAGTACTGACTGATACTGATATTAAAGTACTGAGTACTGACTGATACTGATATTAAAGTATTGAGTATTGACTGATACTGATATTAAAGTACTGAGTACTGACTGATACTGATATTAAAATACTGAGTACTGACTGATACTGATATTAAAGTATTGAGTATTGACTGATACTGATAATAAAGTATTGAGTATTGACTGATACTGATAATAAAGTACTGAGTACTGACTGTTATTGATATTAAAATATTGAGTATTGACTGATACTGATATTAAAATATTGAGTATTGACTGATACAGATATTAAAGTATTGAGTACTGACTGATACTGATATTAAAGTACTGAGTACTGACTGATACTGATATTAAAATATTGAGTACTGACTGATACTGATATTAAAATATTGAGTATTGACTGATACTGATATTAAAATATTGAGTACTGACTGATACTGATATTAAAATATTGAGTACTGACTGATACTGATATTAAAATATTGAGTATTGACTGATACTGATATTAAAGTACTGAGTATTGACTGATACTGATATTAAAATATTGAGTATTGACTGATACAGATATTAAAGTATTGAGTACTGACTGATACTGATATTAAAGTACTGAGTACTGACTGATACTGATATTAAAATATTGAGTACTGACTGATACTGATATTAAAATATTGAGTATTGACTGATACTGATATTAAAGTACTGAGTATTGACTGATACTGATATTACAATATTGAGTATTGACTGATACTGATATTAAAGTACTGAGTATTGACTGATACTGATATTAAAGTACTGAGTATTGACTGATACTGATATTAAAATATTGAGTATTGACTGATACTGATATTAAAGTACTGAGTATTGACTGATACTGATATTAAAATATTGAGTATTGACTGATACTGATATTAAAGTACTGAGTATTGACTGATACTGATATTACAATATTGAGTATTGACTGATACTGATATTAAAGTACTGAGTATTGACTGATACTGATATTAAAATATTGAGTATTGACTGATACTGATATTAAAGTATTGAGTACTGACTAATACTGGATACCCCCAGCACAGCACATCAGGCCCATGCAGGTAACTGCTGAACATCTATCTATCGCCCTCTGCTGACCAAGGGACGAACTGCACTACTGCTTCTATGCATTGTGAGCTACACTAACTGTCCAAAAGTATACAGACACTTCTGCTAATGCGTGAGTTCAGAGCGTCCTGTTCTATTGGTCAGAGCTTCTCTATGGAGATCTTGAGCTCGGGCCTGCATCAGACACCTGGAGGTGGCCGTCCACAAACTTTTGGACAGTGGACGAATGCAATTCTCTCCCCCCTCCCCCTCCCTCCCCCCTCTTTAAAGGACAGGGCAGTGCTGCGGTTTTGTGTCGGAGGTCTGAAACGCGCGCGCAGAGAGTCTGCCCGGTCCCTGGCTCCTCCCCTTTAAACACTGTCGAATCGCAGCGAGGCAGAAGAAACGGTTCTGAGCAGCGCGCGCCCGAGCCGCGGCACCCATCCTCCCCGCGAGCCCGCTGCACAAACGACACCCCCCCCCCAGCACCCACCCCACACCCACCGGACCGGATCTACAGCCCCCGAGACGGTGCCCTGCGAGCTCGCGCTCTGCGCCGTGCTCACCAGCTGGCGATGTCGCGCGCTTTTGTCCTTGACTCGGGCGCTCGCGAGCTCGCCGCCGTTCTCCCGGTCCGGTGACGGCGACGGTTCTGAAGATCCTGACACGCACGTGGGCACCCCGACGCCTCAGCCCGGCCATCTCGGATTAACGTAGAGGATCTCGCGCTGAACGGCCCTCGCGAGCTCGCGAGGACATCCTTCCTTCTCTCCCCCCTCCCCCCCTCCCCCCCTCCCGTTACACCGAGCTCTCCTTCAGTCGCCCGAGTAACGGGAGCGAGATGCCGCACCGCGCGACACGGAGGAGGCGATGAGAGTACGCGCGCGGCCCGCGGAAAACGCACCGAAACCGCCGTGAAGATGCCGCGGAACCTGCGGAGGCTCATGCACCTGGTGCTCTTCTGCCCGCTGTCCAAGGGCTTGCAGGTGGGCTTCATCACCCCCCACTCTGAAGCGGCGTAATCGGATTTACACCTGGTTTCAGATCCCAATCCGATTTCACCTGACTGCAGAAACACTCAGAATCCCACTGGGATCCGATCTCTGTAGACTGTTTACGCCTCTGTTTTTTTGTGATTGGACCACGTCCTGGTTTCCCTGCAGACAAAACTGAGAAAACTTAGCATGAAAACCACTGGTGTCATGATTAGTTCTTAGACTGCGTTCACATTACAACATAGATCAGATTTCTTTCTGTATTTCTGTTATTTCTGATTTTGGTGATCAGATCACAATCCGATTTCACCCGACTGCAGAAAAATACAGTGTGAACACGCTCAGAATCCAATTTGGTGCCATTATTGGTCTGACCAAGATCTTAGACTGTTATACCAGCACAAATCCGATCTCTTTAGACTGTTTACACCTCTTTTTTTTGTGATTGGACCATGTCCTGGTTTCACCGGACTGCAGAAAGAAACAGGTGTAAATACTGATTACTTAAAAACCACTGGGTTAATTATTAGTCTAAGACTTTAGGCCGTGTTCACATTACCAGCTCAAATCCGATTTTTTTGATGATCGGATCAGATCCTGGTTTCACATGACTCCAGAACAAAGACAGGTCTAAATAAACTCAAAAAGTCTGATTACTTAATAACCACTGGTATCATTATTAGTCTGAGATCTTAGACTGCGTTCACATTACCAACACAAATCCGATTCCTTTAGGCTGTTTACACCTCTTTTTTTTGGTGATTGGACCATGTCCTGGTTTCACCTGACTGCAGAAAAACCAGGTGTAAATACTGATTACTTAAAAGCCACTGGGTTAATTAATAGTCTAAGACTTTAGACTGCGTTCACATTACCAGCTCAAATCCGATTTCATAAGACTGTTTAGACTGTGATCGGACCATATCCAGGTTTCGCCTGCAGGTAAAACTAAGAAAGCTGTTTATGTTGAAACAACTGGTGTCATTATTAGTCTGACTAAGGTTTTCAGTTTTGGGCTGCGTTCACATTACTAAAATACATCAGATTTCTTTCTGTATTTCTGTTTTTGGTGATCAGATCACAATCCGATTTCACCTGACTGTAGGATTTGATCTTGGGCTGCGTTCACATTACCAGCTCAAATCCGATTTTGGTTTGGTTTGGTTTCACATGACTGCAGAACAAAAACAGGTGCAAATACACTCAAAAAGTCTGATTACTTCATAACCACTGCTATCATTATTAGTCTGAGATCTTAGACTGCGTTCACATTACCAACACAAATCCGATTTCTCTCTGTTTACAGTATGTTGAATATCAGATTATGATGAGGATTCACCTGACAGCAGACAAAAGCAGATTTCCATTTGTTGTCATTATTGGTCTTACCAGCACAAATCCGATTTAGTAGACTGTTTACACCTCGTTTTTTTTGTGGTGATCGGATCACGTCTAGGTTTCGCCTGAATGCAGAAAAACATGTAAATACAATTCTGTTTCCCTTCCCTTAGTCTGTCTAAGATCTTAGACTGCGTTCACATTAGACTTCTTTAGATCGTTTACAGTTTTTTTGTGATCAGACCGCAATCCAATTTCACCTGACTGCAGAAAAAACAGCTGTGAACACATTCAGAATCCTATTTGGTGCCATTATTGGTCTGATCAAGATCTTAGGCTGCGTTCACATTAGCAGCACAAATCCAGTCTCTTTAGACTGTTTACACCTCGTTTTTCTTGTGATCTAATCCCAGTCCGATTTAGTAGACTGTTTACACCTCGTTTTTCTTGTGATCTGATCCCAGTCCGATTTAGTAGACTGTTTACACCTCGTTTTTCTTGTGATCTGATCCCAGTCCGATTTAGTAGACTGTTTACACCTCGTTTTTCTTGTGATCTGATCCCAGTTCGATTTTGAAGACTGTTTACACCTCGTTTTTCTTGTGATCTGATCCCAGTCCGATTTAGTAGACTGTTTACACCTCGTTTTTCTTGTGATCTGATCCCAGTCCGATTTAGTAGACTGTTTACACCTCGTTTTTCTTGTGATCTGATCCCAGTCCGATTTAGTAGACTGTTTACACCTCGTTTTTCTTGTGATCTGATCCCAGTTCGATTTTGAAGACTGTTTACACCTCGTTTTTCTTGTGATCTGATCCCAGTCCGATTTAGTAGACTGTTTACACCTCGTTTTTCTTGTGATCTGATCTCAGTTCGATTTTGAAGACTGTTTACACCTCGTTTTTCTTGTGATCTGATCCCAGTTCGATTTTGAAGACTGTTTACACCTCGTTTTTCTTGTGATCTGATCCCAGTCCGATTTAGTAGACTGTTTACACCTCGTTTTTCTTGTGATCTGATCCCAGTCCGATTTAGTAGACTGTTTACACCTCGTTTTTCTTGTGATCTGATCCCAGTTCGATTTTGAAGACTGTTTACACTTCGTTTTTCTTGTGATCTGATCCCAGTTCGATTTTGAAGACTGTTTACACCTCGTTTTTCTTGTGATCTGATCCCAGTCCGATTTAGTAGACTGTTTACACCTCGTTTTTCTTGTGATCTGATCCCAGTCCGATTTAGTAGACTGTTTACACCTCGTTTTTCTTGTGATCTGATCCCAGTTCGATTTTGAAGACTGTTTACACCTCGTTTTTCTTGTGATCTGATCCCAGTCCGATTTAGTAGACTGTTTACACCTCGTTTTTCTTGTGATCTGATCTCAGTTCGATTTTGAAGACTGTTTACACCTCGTTTTTCTTGTGATCTGATCCCAGTTCGATTTTGAAGACTGTTTACACCTCGTTTTTCTTGTGATCTGATCTCAGTTCGATTTTGAAGACTGTTTACACCTCGTTTTTCTTGTGATCTGATCTCAGTTCGATTTTGAAGACTGTTTACACCTCGTTTTTCTTGTGATCTGATCCCAGTCCGATTTAGTAGACTGTTTAGACCTCGTTTTTCTTGTGATCTGATCCCAGTCCGATTTAGTAGACTGTTTACACATCGTTTTTCTTGTGATCTGATCCCAGTTACACACACACACACACACACACACACAACCATACACAAAATAGACAAAAGTATTGGGACACCTGCTAATTCAACCAGATTCTGGAGGTACATTAGTGAGGAACCAGGACAGACGAGCTGAATGAATGCGTTTATTAGAAGAAGGGATGTCCACAAACTTTTGGACATCTCAGACTTGAGCTCTTGCTTCTGCCTCTTCTCTCCTTACCCCCCCCCCCCCCATACCCCCCCCTCTATGCGCAGTCCCGTTTGCCTGCAGTGAAGGTGAAGTACCTGGTGGTGGCGTGGTTGGGCGTGCTGGTGGCCAGCTGGGTCATCTACGTGCAGTACGCGTCCTACTCAGAGCTCTGCAGAGGCCGCGTGTGCACCATGCTAATCGTAAGTTACTGCACTACAGCATTTCCCAGCATGCACTGCTTCTCCTACACCTTCAAGCATGTCTTTAAGCAACACTATGTAGCATGTTTAGCTTAAAACGGCAGCAGCTCCAGAACTACCGTGATCCAGCGTCTCTAGCGGCGCTACTCCGGACTCAGCTTGTCCAGAAATGCATGTGTAAAGCGTGTCCTTTCAGCGTGGCTCACAGCGTTAGGACTTCGCAGGTGATGCCACAGCCATCCGTCAGTGACCGGGAGTCCCAGAGAGAGCATAACCGCCCTCTCACCCCCACTCAGCGCCGGTGATGCTAGCCTGTGAGGACTGGTAGTGTTAATAGGTGCAACCTAAAGCAACTGTCCATAAGTATTTGGACACAGAGTGCATTTCTGGGGGCGATATAGCTTCTTTAACAAATGATAATCAGACACATATGGGCATGGATTATCCGTTCTCGTCGAGGCTCTCACACACACCTAGACCACCCATCCCCAAAAAAACCCACCCGCCCCACCCGCCTATTCGGAGCATATAGCGTTTATTGATTAT
>NC_132895.1:33619260-33739260 GCF_030463535.1 Salminus brasiliensis | reverse complement strand
CTAATAATATATAATAACATAAATATCATTCAAATATTGAATATTTCAGTGATTTTTTAATATGAATATTATACGATTAATTCATGGTTTTCTGGATGAAACACATTCGCTAGATAAAACACGAAGCCACCAGAAATACGAAATATTATTAAATATGAAATATTAAAACTGGATTAGTGTGAAGACGCTGAGCACTTCAGAGAAGCCCCTTCACAGCCTACGCGCTCGACCACCGAGGGCCCGTCCAAGACAAACAGGGCCCAGTCTCCTGCATTCAGGGAACCGCACCTCGTCCCCACCCCTCGTCCCCGCCCCTCGTCCCCGCCCCTCTTCTACAACCTCCTCTGCTCCTCTACAACCTGCGCTCTGAAACCAACGTCTGACTGAGAACTCACTGATATTCTGGTCCAGAACAAAACGCACTTGAGCCAGATAATCCCCGCTGGACCGGACCGGACCGGACTGCAGCACGCCCGTGTTCTGAGGGCTGGAATAAACTGCAGGGGTTCCTCAAGGGCCCGTATTAGGACCCCTTTCGTTTCGCTTGAGTCTTGCCTAAAGACACAGCGACAGACTGCGGCGTGTAGCCGAGTGTGTGTGTGTGTGTGTGTGTGTGTGTGTGTGTGTGTGTGTGTGTGTGTGTTTAATTTAAGTGTCTGAAAATGAACACTGGTCCGAGCGCTGGTCCGAGCTCTGGTCCGAACACTACCTGAGTGAAGCTGTATGACGTCATAGCAAGCGATAGCGGACGCTGGAGAGAATGATGCCTGATGTGTGTGTGTGTGTGTGTGTGTGTGTGTGTGTTTATGTATAAGCTGTGTGTATTTAAGAGGGTTTGTTTGTTTCAGGATGTTCACACACACACACACCTACACCTGTCTGAGCAGTGTCACATGACCCTTTTTACCTTAAGCAGTATTAACTATTAACTTACTAGAAATATTTCATGGAAATTTAAATACGCGGTTTCCCCATAAGTCCGATCCGGCCAGAGCTGAACTACCTGCAGGTCCCCACTGAGCTCAGCCTGTCCCATTATTTTTGTCCTGTCCGGTGGATATGAAACACTTTCCCAATCGCTAAACAGCTAAGCAGCGTTCCGCAGGTGTCCGATCACTGATATCAGGCGGCGTTCAGCCCGTTAGGTTCTAATCCGATCGGGCTAGGACTTGTTCCTTTAGCCCCCTCAGGTTTCTTGTTCTCAAGCCGCCCTCCACCGCGAGCCCCTCGCCGCTCTGGTAGGAATAAACCGACTGAACGATGACCCTGAAGGTGTCTGCGAGTCTTTACTGAGCATCCTGAGAGAGCAAGCTAGCAGTAGGCTCAGTGCACACTACACGGACAAAAGTATTGGGACACCTGCTCATGACTTCAGTGCTTCTTTGGTTTAGATACTGGAGCTAAGAGACCAACATATCCGACAAGCAGTCAGGTACACTACATTGACAAAAGTATTGGGACGCCTGTTCATGACTTCACTGCTTCTTTGGTTTAGATACTGGAGCTAAGAGACCAACATATCCGACAAGCAGTCATGTACGCTACATTGACAAAAGTATTGGGACGCCTGTTCATGACTTCACTGCTTCTTTGGTTTAGATACTGGAGCTAAGAGACCAACATATCCGACAAGCAGTCATGTACGCTACATTGACAAAAGTATTGGGACACCTGCTCATGACCACACCTTTGGTTTAGATACTGGAGCTAAGAGACCAACATATTCAACAAGCAGTCAGGTACACTACATTGACAAAAGTGTTGGGACACCTGCTCATGACTTCACTGCTTTTGTAGTTTAGATACTGGAGCTAAGAGACCAACATATCCGACAAGCAGTCAGGTACACTACATTGACAAAAGTATTGGGACACCTGCTCATTGCTTCACTGCTTTTGAAGGTTACACACTGGAGCTAAGAGACCAACATATCCGACAAGCAGCCAGGTAGACTACATTGACTAAAGTATTGGGACGCCTGCATAACGCTTCACGGTTTCTTTAAAACTCAAGGGTATTACAAATGTCTACTAGATTCTGGAGGAGGAGGAGGAGGAGCACTGCTGTGAGGATTTGATTGATTGCATTCGGCAACAAGAGCGTTTTCCTTAGTGAGGTCAGGATGTTGGATGATGGATGATGGATGATGACCACCCCACCTCACCTCATCCAGTAGTACTTGATGGAGCTCCAACACCACCATCATTCCAGAGAACACGGTTCCACTGCTCCACAGCTCAATTTTATTTGTCACAATAAATGAGATAATTTAATAAAGCATATAAAGTTTATTTGTCACGTTCATGATCATATACAGCATGACTACAGTGCGTCAGCCATAACATTAGTACCAATGCCTAATACTGAGCCACAATGGCTCTGACCAGCTGAGACATGGACTCTCCACAAGACCTCTGAAGGTGTCCCATAAGTCCCATAAGTTGTGAGGTGGGCGGGGTGGTGCTGACCACTGCATACCGGGAGGTAACCCCCCACAAGACCTGCCTGCTGATGTTCTGGAGATGTTCTGACGTCTAGAACCTCACAGTCTGGTTCTGTCCAAGTGTCTCCAAGTGTCTCAGGTTCTTACGCTCGTCCATTTCTCCCGCTTCAGCACCTTCACCCACCCCCTGATAGGAGCCACCGTAGCCGAAGGTCAAGTGTGTGTTAGCAGACGTAGCGGCGACTCCGTCCACTCTCTGCGGAAGAGGAGCAGAGCTCGTAAGTAAGGGCAGGAAGCTCGATTGTGCTGGCATGGTGCATCGTCACTATGGCAACTGAAGTGGGTTTGATGAGAACTGATCACTTGGTATCAGGATAAAGGTCGGATTTAAGAAACTGACGGATGACCGTGGCATCGTTGACCTCCCGGCAGTATCTCTTCACTTTCACACATTTTATTTCTGAATGTGGCCCGTATACACTACTGAAAAAGTCCAGTCCGAGTCTCTTAATGCCGATTATCAGCCGATCCGATCTGATCCGATCTTTGCGTTTGTAATCAGACTCAAATCTAATCTGATTTTCTTTGTTAAGCTCTACAGTGTTTAATATCTTACAGTCCAATCTCACTGACCCACCTGACCCTTCAGCTTCCAGCTTAATGAAAAGTTCCAGTCCGAGTCTCTTAATGCTGATTATCAGCCGATCCGATCTGATCCGATCTTTGCGTTTGTAATCAGACTCAAATCTAATCTGATTTTCTTTGTTAAGCTCTACAGTGTTTAATATCTTACAGTCCAATCTGACTGACCCACCTGACCCTTCAGCTTCCAGCTTAATGAAAAGTTCCAGTCCGAGTCTCTTAATGCCGATTATCAGCCGATCCGATCTTTGCGTTTGTAATCAGACTCAAATCTAATCTGATTTTCTTTGTTAAGCTCTACAGTGTTTAATATCTTACAGTCCAATCTCACTGACCCACCTGACCCTTCAGCTTCCAGCTTAATGAAAAGTTCCAGTCCGAGTCTCTTAATGCTGATTATCAGCCGATCCGATCTGATCCGATCTTTGCGTTTGTAATCAGACTCAAATCTAATCTGATTTTCTTTGTTAAGCTCTACAGTGTTTAACATCTTACAGTCCAATCTGACTGACCCACCTGACCCTTCAGCTTCCAGCTTAATGAAAAGTTCCAGTCCGAGTCTCTTAATGCTGATTATCAGCCGATCCGATCTGATCCGATCTTTGCGTTTGTAATCAGACTCAAATCTAATCTGATTTTCTTTGTTAAGCTCTACAGTGTTTAACATCTTACAGTCCAATCTGACTGACCCAGAGCTCCTTTACAGCTCTGCAGTCTGATCACTAAGTCTGAGAACATTAGCATTAGCATTAGCCTCGTCCTCGGTTCTGAATGCGCTGGTTCAGAACCAGAGAAAGGAGGGTGGTTCTCTTTCTGGTAGAACATTAGAACATAGAGCATATCCACCTGGGTTTGGTTTCGAACCACATGGACGTCCGCACTGCAACGCCTCGAGGACCATGTGTGTGTGTGTGTGTGTGTGTGTGTGTGTGTACTCAACAAAGACCTACCCTGGTTCAGTATGAATGGGTCCCCTGGCTTTGCTGCCGCAGCTGCTGAAGTCTCGGGTCACGTGGCCGGGTCTAGCGTCCCATTAGTCACAGACGGTCAGACCCAGTGTGGAACACAAAGCGTGTTAGTGTTGTGCAGTTAAAGGAACAGTCTAGAGAAAAATCTATATGGACAAAAGTATTCGGACACCTGCTCATTCACTGCTTCTTCTAAAATCAAGGGTATTAAAAGAGCTCCACTTCCATCATTCCAGAGAACACATCTATTCCACTGTCCCTTAATGCTGGGGGGCTTTTGAGACACTGGTCTTGGGCTGTCAACACCCCACCTCCTCTCCCCACCCCGGATGCTTTTTTTGGGGGCGTGTCTACAGAGATGAGACTGCTGACGGTCCAACAAGTCCCTTGAGCGTTATCTGGCCCAGTTCCATGCCCCTGGCCCACTGTGCAGGGTGGCAGGGTCGATCACGAGCCCGTTTCTGTCTGCCCGTCTACAGCACAGCCGCGGCACGGTCGCCACGGCTGCGTCTCACCGGGCAACCATTACAACACCATTACGTATTACGATCAGCCAAAACATTACAACCACCTGCCTGATCTCGTGTCCCGTCCTGTCTTTTGCGAGGTGGGGCCTCCTCCATGACCTCCCCTTCCCCCAGGGTTCTCCTGGACGTCCCCCAGTCCAGCCAGCACAGCGTGGAGAGCTCTGGAGATGCTCACACAGCCACAAAATCAATATCCAATATTTATCACCTTATTTCTTCACTATATGAATATATCGGCATAGGTATCATTATATCAACATCAACGATACCTAATGTCTAATAATCAGCTCATTAACATATGAGTATGAATTATTCATAACTTATTAATAACCTAATTAAATAATTAACAATTACATTTCATTTAAAACGTACAACCAAATATCACATTAATTCAAAGCTAAAATATCATATTAGAAGTTTAAATATTAAACTAATTATAAATATGAATATATTTAGTGTATTAAGTTATTAACTCTATTAATACAGCTATTACCTGCTGTCATGTATTTATTGTAACATGAGCTTTATTCAGTCATAAAGGTCAGATATGAAATCTATTAATATCCATATATCAGATTCACCTGTGGGGCAGCCTGACGGAGCTCGAGCGCAACAGGTGTGCGCCGCGCGGGGTCTAAAAGCTAGCTAAAGCTGCGGGTTTTAACCCCCAAAAATACGGCTTAGACCCCTACACGTGGGACTGTGGTGGAGAAGGAACCGGTTCTAGCTACCTGGGTTCTAGATAGGCTGTTTACTATCCGTAGTTACGTAACCCACGCGCTGCGCTCTGCAGCCAAACGGGCCGTTTATTAGTTTACTGGTTATACTGGAACTAGAAACATGTAAACATCACATTACAGCCCATAATAATAATAATAAATATAATAAATATAATGCGCGTATTAATAGTAACGTTGCGCGAGCTAGCTAACTGAGGCAGCAGAGCCTCGAGCGTAACACCTCACACACCCCCACAGCCAGAATAACAACAACGCATAATTTAATAATTCACTGATTAAAAAATTACATATAATTCAGCACTTTTTAAAACATATATATATTTATATATATTTCTTAAATTACATAAATAAATGTATTACCTCAACTTCCAGCTCCGGAAGTGGCCGCGCACTTTCTGCGTGCGCTACGGCAGCCGCGGAGGTCCACGCCGCTCACCAGGCCGAGCTGGAAAACCGCTCTCTAGCGCCATCCCGCGGTGGAAGAGGCTCCCAGATCAACATGGAGAACCTGGCCCTCACAGCTGCTCCTCCACACGGGCTTCAGATCAGGGAAGATGTTCCGAATAAGAGTGAGAACTCTCGTTGTTTATGTTAGGTGCGTGCGCAGTGCATGCTGGGTATTGTAGTAAAAGGACAAAAATCCTCAAAAAGCTACTAATAAAGTTGAATTAATTATTTAAAAGTTTATTAATAAGCAGTAGGCCACAGTGCCTTTAATAAAACACAACACAAACATTACACATTTATTTTTTATTATTTTACACACACAACGGCGACGACGACCACCACCACCACCATCATCATCATCATCATCACCACCATCATCATGGAAAACTCAGCTCGCTCCTAACAGACACGCAGGTCACGCACCATCTAGACGACTGATCAGCTTTTCGATGGATTTTAAGCCCATACAGGAGAGGAGATTGGGGACAGTCTAAGCCCAGTGTTTGTTAGCAGGGTTAGCCTCTAGCATCTCCCGCTGTGAAGCAGACAAGCACAGGTCAGCCCCCGAACACGCCTCGGGTCAGAGATCGAGCATGCTCTTTGATATTCTGCAGAAATATTAAGAAATTGTTCAATTATGTAAGTGGGCGGAGCTTACACTGGACAAAGGGATGGAGCGGCTGCGGGTCACCAAGGCCAGCAGTCTACATGACCTGAAACAGGGGTGCTCAGCTGTAGACGGCACTGCGGTCACTGTAGTTACTGAATAACAATAATAATAATAACAACGCCTCAGCACTGACCCGTCCCTGCGGTACAGAAGTGTGTAACAGAGGTCGGGACTGACCGATGGGTCCTGGTCAGTACACGGTACGGTATGATGATGTGCGACGATGATCCTGCTCTGTGAACCCCCCCGCCCCCCCTTTTTTCTCAAATCCCCTTGATCAGCTCCATCTGTTTCCTCTTGTCCTTCGCCCTGTTGATGGTCATCTTGAACAGCCGGCAGTACAGTTCCATGGAGACGGGCGTGTCGTCGTTGCCGGGCACCGGGTACGTAACCAAGCTGGGGTTGCAGTTGGAGTCCACGATGCCGACGGTGGGGATGTTCATTTTGGCCGCGTCCCGGATGCCCACGTGCGTCTGGAAGACGTTGTTGAGCGTGGAGAGGAAGACGATGAGGTCGGGCAGGCGCACTCCCTGCCCGTACTGCACGGGGGCGTTGGTGAGCAGCCCGCCCTGCCAGTAGCGCGTGTGCGCGTACTCCTTGCACTCCTTGGCTGTACTCTCCACCAGGTGAGCGAACTGCCGCTTCCTGCTCACGAAGAGCACGATCCCTCCGCGGTACGCCACGTGCGCTGTGAAGTTCAGCGCCCTCTGCAGGTGGTCCGCCGTCTGCTCCAGGTCGATGATGTCCACGCCCAGGCGGTTGCCGAACAGATAGGGCTCCATCAGCCTGGGAAGAGAGGGCATAGAACCTACAACCTCCTGCTGATGGATTTCACCACTATTGAACACCGGTCTGATCAATTCCGCTAATTAAAAACTCGAGTTACGACTGCGACGGAATTACGCGCCTGTTCGAACCTACTTCCTAATGAATAATTAGTAGGCTTGAATGTTTAATTACATTAGAGAATAATTAATAATTATTTAATAATTAACACATACTGAGTAATTAGCAGGTCCTGAATAAGTATAACTGTACCGAATAATTAGGCACTGAATGATACTCATTAAATACTTTGTATTTATTGAGTACAAGTACAGAAGTCATCAGTGGGTACTGGTAATTGGTAGATACTGAACAATTAAGTTACTAAATAATTAGAAATCATTTGTTAATTAGCATTCTTGATTTAATAATTTAAGTATACTGAATAATTAGGTACTTAATTATACCAATTAAATAATTAGTATGAATAAAGGGTAATTAATAGGTACTTAACATTACTTCTTGAATAACTGCTGGATACTGAATTATTATTACTTACACAGGATAATTAGGTACTGTAATCACTGAACACTTAGTGAGTACATACTGAACAAGTATATGGTACTGAATAATTAGTTACTGCAGTAGTTACTAGATACTAAATAATTAGTAGTTTATATACAAATATAGAATTACTGCTAATGAAATCATTTGTAGGTACTGAGTACTTACTAGTCACAGAGTAATCTGTAGGTACTAGGTAATTGTTGGGTACTGAATAATACTGTTTTTTCAGTAATTAGTAGATACTGAACAAGTAGAAGGTACTGAATCATCAGTAGATACTAAATAATTAGTAGGTAATACATCTAATTACTGCTAATTAAATCATTTGTAGATACTAAATACTTACTAGTCATGGTATAATTGGTAGGTACCGAGTAATTGGTGGGTACTGAATACCTTTTTTGAGTAATTAGAAGTTCTACATTAGAAGGTACTATGTAACAATTACTGCGTAATGAATCATTTGTAGGTTCTAGGTAATTGGTATTTAAGTAATTTGAGTAGGTCTTGAATAATCAGTATGTACTCAGTATGAAAGGAAGGGGGTTCTACTCCACCGCAGAAGTGACTAACATGCCATCCGACCTCAGCAGCTCAGGTAGAGCTCACCTGTGTCTGCAGCCTTTCATATGTCCGAGGTGTACGCGGGCCTCAAACAGGTCCTTTACGGAGAACAGCTCGGACAGGTGGAAGAAGTCCGGATGGGTCAGGGGCAGGTTCAGAATCTTCTTGTCTACACCAGCAGAGACATGACAAGGCATTGGGGTGAGTGTGGGGGTGGGCGATAGGGTGGGCATTCTATACGTATACCACCTACACAAAATCCACCGTACCTGCATCCTCGCTGTGCAGGGGGGCTGCGGGTCTGGCTGCCGCAGTGGCTGCACTGCTGAACGGGTGGCGACTGCAGGACAGCGCAGCTCCAACCACTCCAGGGCTCCGGAGGCTGTGGACCACTGAGAGAGGAAGCTGAATATTAGTGACAGAAATAAGCAGACAGCACGGAGGTGGGCTCTGCAGCACCCTGAGGTAATTTAATATAAGTTAAATAAATAATAAAAATGACCGCATGAACATCCACCGCCTTTAAAATAACTGGGCTACTTCAGCAGAGCTCGCGCAGGCAGGCGGCGCTGGTACTCCCACAGTCAGTGGAGGGCAGTGAATGAGTCTCAGGTGACTGTAGTATAAGGACACCTGTCTGGAAGCTCCGGTCACTGGATAATCAGCATTATTCCTGACTACTAATGAAGACGCTATGAAGACAGAAGGACAGTCCAGTGGTCAGATGAGCAGGCCTGACCTAGGCCTGTCCACACAGACTCTCAGTGCAGTGACTGTGGGTGAACGCACATCTACTAAACACTGGCTTGTAGGAGGTGAAAATTCATGCGGTCACTTATTTGACATATATAATATATATATATATATATATATATATATATATATATATATATATATTTTTTTTTAATTATTTATTATATTATTTTTTTTATTATTATTTAATTGACCATTAACTTATAATAATCGGGTTTCACTTTAACTAAATGGCAAATTATTAAAAGCCAAATATTACTGATCCTGATTCTGTTTAGATAAAAGGGAAAACATTCAGGGGGGTGAATACTTTTTATACATATTGCAATATTTATACAACACATGTAAAAAAGTATATTATAAGTATATTTTTTTTACACAAGTGTAAAAAAATAAATAAACAAACATTTTACAAACTTTTGCAGAGCCACAAAAATGCCATTAATAATGATAATAATAATAATAATAATAATAATAATAATAAATCGAATATTAATTTCCACCTTAAATGGTGCAGCAACGGAAGTGCGGAGCCTGCAGCTTTTAAGGTGGAGCGGAAATCCTATTTTATATTAATATTAGAATAATTATTATTAGTATTATTATTGGTACGATTAACTGTAAAATAATAATAATAATAATAATAATAATAACAACAACAACAAAAATAATAATAAATTTCCGATTTATCATGTCTAAAAAATGTAGCTCCCTCTTTGCACTTACTAAAATCAACATCCTAATATTATTTAATAATTAATAAATGATAATTAAACTCCTGAAAATGATTAAAGGGGCGGTTTAAGCAGCGGCGCTAGCATTAGCTCGGAGCTCCGTTCCCCGCTCCTCAGACAGCGGGAGTCAGGCGGCGCGGCCCCGCTCTCCGCTCTCCCACACACTTTAACAAAGGAGTCTGTAACGTTCTCCACCTCCACCTCCACCTCCACCTTCAAACACACACACTCTCTCTCAGATACGACATTTCACCTTTCCCCAGTATCCTCGCTGCCATGCTCCCGGTTCCCCTCGTCTCCTTCCACCCAATGTTAACGACAGGCCTTCTGGGTAATGTAGTCCAGGAGCAGCCTCCTCCTCCATGCCGTGCACGGGGAAACGCCAAACGTTGGACTACAAGAACCACAAACACGAGGGCTCGTTCAAAACCAACACGCTTTATTGATCAGCTAACGTCGTGAACAGCTGCGTAATATTAATTATTATCTATTACTAATAACTTTATTTATTAATTATACCAGCGCATGCCTTCAAACACGAACAGTTCAGAAACGTCACTGTAGTAAAACAACAGGCTGCAGACATGAACATGAATAGCCACAGCGAACACTATGTGGCCAAATGTATGTGGACACCCCTTCTAAGTTGCACCCATTGTTGACACCGATGTGCAAATGCACACACAGCTTGTCTAGTCCCTGTAGAGAAGAAGTACTGCCAATAGAATAGGACCCTCTGGAGCAGATCATCATCATGACCCTATTGGCTCCATGCTGCCTAATGCCAGGCGTGGGCTAGAGGGGTATAAAGCCCCCCAGCATTGAGGAGCTGTGGAGCAGTGGAGGAACTCTGTTCTCTGGAATGATACTTTTGAATGAAATGAGGTGGGGGTGGGGGTGGGGGGGGGGGGGGGGAGAGATCCTGACCTTGTGGCTGAATGCAATCAGATCCTCACTGCAATGCTCCTGGAGACTCCAGTTACTCCAACAAAAGCAGGATCAACTCTATTCAATACCCTTGATTTCAGATGAGACCGTGCATGAGCAGGTGTCCCAATACTTTTGTCCATATAGTGCATTTATTTACGTATCTTTTTTGGTGTTGTTGAACGTGTCCAAAAGTTTGTGGACAACGATGCTCCTGCATGGCTGAGGGATTCCTTGGGCGAGAGGGTGTCCACAAACTTTCACATAAAGTGTGAGCTGATGAAAGCGGGGAGGTAGTATTTAAATGAGGAGCTTTCCTATTGGCCCTCTGGTTCTGATTGGACAGCAACGTTACAGTAAATACAGAAAATATGAACTTTTTAAAATAAAAAAACAACTTTTAAACATAGAAAATATCAAATTTCTGAACAAAACCACAAACTCTCTCAAACGGCATCGAACAGCAGATTGGTGACAGTCCAGGTCCAGTGTTTGTTAGCATCGTTAGCCTAGCATGTCCTGCTGTGAGGTACAGAAGCGCAGGTCAGATGCAGAACGTGCTTCGGCAGACGGACTGAATCGAGGGTCTGGAGTCAGCCGTGGCTTCGTGTTTTTCGCTGGACTGCTCCTTTAAATGAAAGGGGCGGGGCTTGACCAGGAGGGGGTGGGGCTTCATCTGGATACACTGTACACGAACTGCAGCTTCCTTTTCACTGCTTTCATCTGCCTCTGGCCCTGTAACTAACACACACACACACACACACGGTTCTTCAATTTACATTGGTCTGGATTGAGTTCCACCAATTTCACACCGACCTAGAACGGTTCCCCTTATTTCACGCTGTTCTAGAAGGTTCTCCCCGTCCCACACAGTTCCAAATGGTCCCCCAACCCCGATTCAGACTGCTATACAATGTCCCCGTTACACGGTTCTAGAATGGGAAATACGCTTAGAACATACGTTCCCAAACACATACACTGTTCTAGACTGTTCTCCGTCTATTGCAGATATTCAATATCTATACCCACGGTACAGCATCCTAGAATGTTCCACATTTCGCACTGTTCTACCGCGTTCTTCCCAATTTCACTACATTGAAATGGCACTGTTCTAGGTTCTCCGTCCATTTCACACTGTTCTACAACGTTCTCTTTACTTTACAACCTTCTAGAATGTTCTCCTTCAGTCCCACACAGTTCCGGAATATCATGTCATGTCACTAATCCACAACGTTCTAGAATGTTCTCCATCTATTTCAGACTGTTCTAAAAGGTTCTCCCGATCTCACAGTTCTAGAATATCCCCATTTCACTGTTCTACAACGTTCTCCTTATTTCACAACATTCTAGAATGTGTTCCACCTCTTTCACACTGTAGAATGTTTACCAATTTTACACTGTTCTACAACGTTCTCCGTCCTTCTACAAGGACGTTCTAGAAGGTTCTCCCCATCCCACACAGTTCCAGAATATCCCCCATGTCACTGTTCCACAACGTTCTTGTTTTACAACGTTCTACAATGTTCTCCATCTATTTCAGACTGTTCTAGAAGGTTCTCCCAGTCCCACACAGTTCTAGAATATCCCCTATTTCACTGTTCCTCAACGTTCTCCTTGTTTCACACTGTTCTAGAAGGTTCTCTGTCTATTTCACATCATCCCAGAACGTGTAGATGCTCATAGCGGTCATCTCTCCTGCTGCAAACCTCAGCTGGGCCGTCACCGGAGGGGTCGACTCTGAGGAACAGTCGGAGGGTCCGAGACCGGACCGGTGTGTGTGTGTGTGTGTACCTGTCGAATGTATCTGAATTTCTCTCTCCTCTGTTCTGTATCCAAGGCGATGTAGGGGCTGAGCAGCTCACCTGGATCAATGGAGGTGGAGAAGACCCTGCTTTAGCAAACACACACACACACACACACACACACACACTCTGAGTTTACTTGTGGGTTTGTGGGTCAGCTCCTGTCGGTTCTCCTCCCTCCTGGGTTCTGCCAGGCAACCCCCCCCCACCCAGGTGTAGATCACCTGCTGGACACCTGTCCATGGACGGTCCTTTAGAGAACGTCTCTAAAAGAGATGCAGGAGTTTGAGGAACCTTTCCAGAACCCAAAGAACTTCCTACAAAACAGTGTTCTGAGCGGAATGTGGGCCAGATGGGGTTCCACCCCTCCTGGTCCCATCACTGATCCCGGTTGGACCCCGGTGAACAACCATATGTGGGGTCCACATGGAACCCGAGGACAAACGCTTGATTCCCGGTTGGGCATGTAATCCGGGTCTGGACCTACACAAGTCTAGAACTGTACCTCCTTTCACTTCAACCTGTGATCAGACCTCCATCATTTATTACATAAATACGGACCAATTGGCTTTCTACTTGATTGTGGAGGAGGAGCCTTGCTGTGAGGATTGGATTGCATTCGGAGACAGGGTGCCAGTAGGTTCATCAATGTTTACCTGCTCGTTTAGTCCTATTCTTTTGGCAGTACTTCTAGACAAGCTGTGCGTGTGCATTTGCACATCTGTGCCCATCTCAGGATCCTTCCTCATACAGTAATTATGGGAGTTGTGGATTTGGGGATGATGACGACGACAACGGCATCCTGAGCTGAACGCTCTTGTTGCTAAACGCAATCAAATCCTCACAGCAATGCTCCTCCTCCAGAATCTCTGGACAGTAGACACAGTTACTCCAACAGAAGCAGGATCAGCTCTTTTAATAGCCTTGATTTCAGAAGAAGCAGAGAAAGAACGAGCAGGCGTCCAAATACTTTAGTCCACAGAGTGTCTGATGAATGAATGGCGGACGGCTGGAGAAGGATACGCAGGCAGGTGTTTGAAAGTCAGTCTTTATTGTTCTTATACAGGCGGAGCGTCTAGACCTGGAGGAACCAGGGGAGGAGAAAGCTCAGTTTTCTGCAAAACAGTGGAAACTGGCTCGGCCCGACCCGACCCGACCCGGCGCGACAGCGAGAGGCCGGTCTCTCTTTCACATGGGCGAAAGCAAAATAATTAACGTTCCTCTTGCGCAGGAAACCCAATCAGACAGATCAAACAGAGGGAAACGACAGAAACGGATGGGAGGGGGGGGGTGGGGGGAGGGAGAGAGGGAGAGAGAGAGAGAGAGAACAGAGAGAGCGAGAGAGGATGCAAATGTAGGTCTGAGACTTTGAGTTTCTACAGGAGTCTGTGGATAAAGTGAGGGTACCTCAGCAGTCCAAAAAAAACAACAAAAAGAAAACATACATAAGTGTGTGTGTGTGTGTGTGTGTGTGTGTGTGTGTACACAACTCGGTAATGACAGTGTGTATGAGAATACAAACAGTCCTTCTGGGTAAAAATATTGATATAATCTCAGACTGGAACAGATACGACTACAACTGTAGAGCAGGAAAACTCCGCCCACAAAACACTTAGCCCCTCCCCTCCTTTGTTGCATCACTTTTTTTGTTGTTTTTTGTTTTGATAGAATTTGAATCTGGCAGTTGATCTTCTCAACACTACGGTAACTATGGACCAATAGAAACGCTTCAAAATGATGGGTTTTGATGAATGGACCAATAGAAACGCTCCAAAATTATTATTTTTTTCAAACAAACCAATAAAAATGATTTTTTGACCTGGACTAAAATTCTTTACACTGACATCCATTAAAAGTTCCGAAGGTCTTCCCCCCCCACCCCCACCTGTGAAATGGAGAAGTGAGGTTTTGGCGTGATGGTGACGAGGATGATATGCTTATACAAGGCAGGGCGGGCAGAGGAGGGTGATCATACACCAGTGGGGGTCACAAGAACACAAGGTGCTATAAACGGAGGGAGGGTCAGGAACACTCTACCGAGGGGCAGCGTGGAGGAGACCCTGTATAAGCGCTTTATGAAGGTTCATGAAGGTCTTACTCCGACAAGCCTCAGCTGTCTCGAAGGCTGCACTGCTCAATTCCGAGGTCACTTCACCATCACAGCGAGACCTATGGACAACTGGTGATGGATGGAATAAGCCTTTATAAAATGTCTACGCAGGCCTATGTCAGCTGTTATAAAGGCCTTATGTAGGAGTCTTTCATCACAGTGAACATAAACCTACACCAAAGACAAGAGCCTGTTGGAATGAGCCTTTTCCGAATTTTCCATTTGTCATTAAAAGGTCATTAAGAGGTCATATAGTTGGAATAAGGCCTTATGAATGTCTATGCAGCTTTAAGTCAGCTGTCCTGACAGCTGTGTGTAGGACTCTTGTACAGGACACCGCTAGTGATCAGGAATACTGGCTGACTATGCAGCATTAATAACGCATTTAAAAAGGCGTACTCCGACTCCGACGCTCGTCTTTATGAACGTTAATGAAGGTTTCCACGACAACGAACACGAACCTGCATTACCATTAATAACGACCAGTGACTCAGCGGTCTTCCTAAAGCCTTTATGAGTACTGATCAAACTCGAACTAACTGGATAGATGACTTTGCTCCGCCCACAAATAAATGGACCCTCCTTTACTCCGCCCACAAATGCATTCTAGGGGCACACAGCGGTTGCTACAGCGATTTAACAAATTACCCCAGCATGCAACTCAAACCCAGAATCTAACGTCCATTATTCTCCACTTACCCCGGAGGCAGCCGTCAAATCACCCGAGGCACGCCCGCTCTCCAAATCTGGCCAGGCGATATGGGCGGGGGGGGGGGGGGGGCTGTTGACGTCTAGGGCCAGGATTAAGCCTAGTGTTGGACTACAGAGCGCGTGGTGAAAGTTAGCTGGTGAAATTTCCTCCTAGATCTTCCTCCATCAGCTGTGAGTGGCGTTATTATTGAACAGTGGAAGAGTTTAGGAGGAACAGCTCACAGAGAGCAGCTCAGCCACCGAGTGTCTGTCAGACCACGTAAAGGTACAGAGCGGGGTCAGGGCCGAGTGCTGAGCTCAGAGCAGAGTGCAGAAAAGCCTCCAACTGACTCAGTAACTGCAGAGCTCCAGACCTGGGGTGGGTGGGGGGTGACTCCAGCAGGTGGAATCAGGTGTCCCAATACTTTTGCCCTTTTGCCGTTTTACACTACATGCAGGGTACGTTTCGGTTCTCGGTTAAAAGATAGTTATGCACCAGAATAGCTATTCTCAGTTCCTGAAAAAAGGCAAACGTGTGTGTGTGTGTGTGTGTGTGTGTGTGTGTTTTAGCACTGCTAGTATGGCACTCGGAGTAGCCTTAATGATGACAGATCTTTAATTCTACAAATGATTCATTGATGCTTTCATGAAAAAAACACTGCCGAATGTGTTCTCCTCAGTGCCAACGCTTGAGCTTTACATTACGATAGAGGACAGAACACGTACCTGAAAGGGAGAGATAAAAAAAACAAAAACAACAACAAAAAAAACACAACGAAACAAAACAAAGCCCACCTTGGATTCATTGGTGACCATCACAGCTGATGCCAACAACACGGACCAGGAAATGAGAAAGTTCAATCTCTTACTGACATCATGTGTGCATTTAAATATATTCAGAATTGTACAAACATACACATTATATATATATATATATATATATATATATATATATATATATATATATATATATATATATATATATAAGGAAAACGGTAGAACACTCACGGTAGACGTCCTACCCCACAATCCCTCAGATCCATAACGTACAAAACGTCCTCAAATAACCGCAAACGAGTCAGAAAGGGGAGAGCAGTTGGGCGTACTGCAGCGTGTCCCACCTCTAACCCCGCCCCCCCCCCCCCTGCAAGACCCCCTCAGAGCTCACCTGCAAGGCCAACATGGACCCTAAGCTTCTGTTCCAGCCAGCACCCTGGAGACGCTCCGGTCAAATATCGTTAGCGGTAGGTAATAGTGCCGTGTGCTGTGGGGTGTGGAGCTGCTGGCCCTCTGTGAGTAAGCTTTTAACTTGGGTAAGGTAGAGAGACATAGAGAGAGACATAGAGAGAGACATAGAGAGAGAGAGAGAGAGAGAGAGAGAGAGAGAGAGAGAGAGGGAGGACCGTCTGTACTCACTGGCTGGAACGCTGCTGCTGCTGCTGCTGTCTCTTATCTACCCTCTGCTGCTCTGCCGCTCGCCTCTCCTCACCTGACTCTACATCTGTCTCATCTATGCATGTCTCATCCTCATCATCCTCCTCCTCCTCCTCTTCCTCATCCTTCCTCCCTTCAAAATGTATTCTAGCCCTCTCCCTCTCCCTCTCTTCCTGCCTGTTTCTGAGCTGCAGGTGGTTGGTCTTGTGAGGCGAGAGCGGGATGACGGCGGCCTGGTCCCTCCGCAGGCGCACCACACTAGCGGTGATGCGTGGCTGGGACAGGGCAGGGGGCAGGGGCGCGCAGGACAGGTGGGAGGGGTTAGGGGGCGGGTGAGGGGACAGGTGCCTGGTGAGGTTAGCGGGGTAGGGGTGAGGGGCGCTACTAGGGCACAGAAGAGGTGGCCGGTCCCAGTGCGACCTCTTTATCCGACTGTGCAGGTAGAAGGAATCTGTCCTGCTTTCGGGGGTTAACAAGGGCAACCGCTCTCCCCTGGGCACCGCGGGGCTCTCTGAGGGGGAACTTAGCACCACCGGGGTGGGACACGCGGCACTAACGACCTCTCTCAGAGGCAATCTGTTCCTGTTCTGAAGGCCACTGGGCTTGTCTCTGAAGTCCACCGGAGCGGGTTCCCTAATATCGGCCATGCTGCAGTTCTCAGGCTTCATCAAGAAAAGATTCTGGTGCTTGACTGGGCACTGGGGATCCCGCGGGCTGGTCAAGTTCATGATAAACGGGTCTGAACTGGCTCCTTCCCTGAAGGACGCCCGATCATTCCCTGCATCCAAGCTGCCGTTTCTCCTCTCGTCTGAGGTCCTCGCCGATTGGCCGCCTGTCCTCCTTCCGTCTTCCGCGGTGCAACAAATGGTCGGAGGCAGGGCTGGTCCCTCGCTGGTTGCTGTGGTGGTGTTTGCATGTCTCAGCACGCTTGCAGGCGTCACCGGCGTCTCCTGGGGTTGCTCCTCCTTCTCCGGCAAAGCCCCGGAAAATGCGGAACCCACGTCCAGTTGAACGTCCATCCCAGTGGCGGAAGAGGCGGCTTCCCCGACTCCTCCGGCATCCTCTTCCTTCACCAAGGCCACTGGAACCGTCGTCACCTTGGCTTTCTCGGCGAGGAACCTGCGGATCTCCTGCTCGATGCTGTCATCGCTGTCCACTGAGCTGCTGTCTTCGTCCACATGGACACAGGGCTGAGGGTCAGCTGCCGCCCTGCCTCCTGCGCCCCTCTCGCAGTCCGCCTCCGCGCCGCGCAGGGGTGCCGTAGGCGTCTTGCTGCTCTGATGTGGCTTCAGACCCTTAGGCTCAAGACCTCTGTCTTGTCTTTGCAAGCACAGCTCTTTGCCGCTATTCAGAGCGGGTTTTGTGGGTTTAACGGCGAGGGGGGTTTTCGGCTCCAGAGCAAGCTTGGGCTTCTTGTCAGGAGTTTGTGCGAGTCTCTTTCGCGCCTTGAGTTTCATGTCCCTCACTTTCTTTTTCACTCGTTTCTTGGTCTTAAGCAAGTCTTTTATCGCTGCATCCAGATCTTCGTCGCTGTCCAAAGAACTGCTCTTATCGCTGCTGTGATTTCGCTCCAAGCCAAGCAGAAGCCTTTGAGCACTTGGGGAGATCCTAGACCCGCCACTGGACCCCACTTTGTCCTTGATTACGGATCCTTCTGGAAGGGGAGAGTTCTGTTTGGACTTGGTGTGTTTTGTGGCGATTGGGCTACACGTGCGCGATGCCGCATCGGGAGAACCGTCGCTCTGGGTTACAGGCATGGGCCGAGGCTCCTCCTTAAAGATGCCATTGTCCGGTTGTCTTTTAGCGCTCCCGAGGTCTTCCTCCTTGCGCTTCCTTTTCCGTGAGAGCGACAACCTCAGCGCTTTGCTCTGATCGTCCACCTTCTTCGTCTGCGGCGCTTTCGGAGCCGTGGGTCCTCCAGGGCAAGCAACGGGAGCTGCGGGCACTGCAGTCGCTGCAGGCGGCTGCTCGTGCATCTTCGCCTTGAGCTCCAGGAACTTGCGGATCTCTTGCTCGATCCCGTCTTCGCTGTCCACAGAGCTCTCCTCGCTCCTTCCGTCCGTCTGCAGAGGAAGAGAGGTGGAGGAAAACAGAGGCGGAGCCTCCACCTCGGAGCTCTTTGCCAGGCTCAGGTTAGGCTCGAAAGCTGCAGGCATGACAGTCTTGGAGATGTCCAAAATGGCCTCAGCGCACATCAGCTCAGCCGTGGTGTTGACCGTGAGGGTGGAGTGGATCTGCGGCTCGGCCGCCGGCTCTTCGGCTCTCAGGGCGCAAGGAGCAGGAGACGTGCTGAGAGAGTGGCTGACCGCTAGTGGCTTGGGGGAAGCACATTTCTCCTCCCCGTCAGCTGCCGCACTCTTCTTTTTGTGGCTGCTGCTCTTCTTTTTGGGCAGGGTTTTAAGGGGCTGAAGGCCGGTGCGATCTGGGGGAAAGAGGGGCACTTGGCGGGGCTGTGCAGCCATCAGAGGACTCTGCTTTGGGTGAACATTGGGTCTCTCCTGCTTCTGCTTTTCTTGCTGGTAATGCCGAATGGCCTCCTCGATACCATCGTCACTGCTGGAGTCCAGCTCCTCCTTCAGGTGCGAGGACCTCTCGTGCCGTTCCTTCTGCTCCTGCTGAAACCTCTGAATGGCCTCCTCGATGCCGTCATCGCTGCTCGAGTCCAGCGACTCTTCGTCCTTAATGCGGAGAGGAGGCGGAGTCCTGTCCGCCCCGGGCGAACTGGAAGAGGAGGCCTTCCGTACCCCGGAGGAAGGCGGCGCTTTTGTAGGCAAAGCTTTAGCTGCATCGATTTTTCGGAAGGGGTTCTCCTTGCTTGGCTTCTTCTTCTTTTTCTTCTTCAACGTCACCAATGATGGAACTGCTTTTGCACCTTTCTGGTCATGGTTACTAGCAGTTAGCACCTTATTGCTGTTGGAATGTGGGAGCTGTTTCGAAGGTTCAGGCACACTGGGCTCTCTCCTTTGGGAGACTTTGGGAGTCTGCAGCGGACTCATCACCGGCTCCTCTTTACGCTGGTGGTCCCCCTTCTCCCTCAGGTACTGCTGGATGGCCTCCTCAATCCCGCGGTCCACAGAATCGTCGCTGTCGGAACCGTCGCTAGAAACCAAGCCAGACGCCTGCCGCTTGCTGCAGTCTGAGGTCGTCCGCCGGGACCTCGCCAGCGCTTCCGAGTGCCGGGGCTTCACCTTGTGGCCGGCGTGCCTGGCCAGGTCGAGGGCGGGCTGGGTGCCGGCGTCGGCCTGCACGTTGTCGCTCATGTCGGAGGACTGTGTGCTGCGGAGGCTGTCGATAATCATCTGGACTTTGTGGGGGATGGGGGTTCCGCTGGCGGAGGTGAAGTCGCTGTCGGAAGCGCTGTCATTAAAGCAGAGGGGCAGGCTGAAGCTTTTACCGGACCTCCATTCTGAGTGAACTGCCACCACCGGAGGAACCGTCTTCAGGAACATTCTAGAACACCAGGGCAGAAAGGGCGGCGGGGCATGGGGGGGTGGGGGGGCCAAGCTTCTGAGCTCGTCACATTCTGAAAAAGACAAACAAATAAAAAGATGCTTTTTAGATACTCATCAAACAGCAAGTTCCCCAGGAAGTTCCCCAGCAGGTTCTGACGTAGCTTCATTAGTCATGGTGGACATGTCCTGAAGTTCTTAAAAAACGCTCAATATTTTAACGTTAAGAGTTTTTAAACTATGTACAAACGTACACAGACCAGCCCCAACATCACCAACTACAGTCCTGGAGGGGCAGAGTGATGTCCTCTTCAAAGCATGGTTGGGTGAAACAGTAAAAACAATATCTCACCATATTTTTAATATTATTAATATATGTAATAAGGCCCTGTCACCATAATCACACTATCGACTGATCGTACAATACATGGACAGGTCACCGCCGCTGTTGGCTGACCTCTGCCCACTGTGTTGTGTTTACTTAGCGAGGAGACCCCACTATCGTGAAGCAGCCGGTGTGGTTTTATGGGCTCCAAAAGACTCATGCCGCCAACGGCCACGCTCTCTCAGGGTGGGTAGATGGCGCCTGTCCTACAGTCACACTAGATGCCACGTTGGACGGCACAGGTGTCTCTCAGGTGTCCAGACCCGGCGCTCTACTTCTAGTGCGTTGGTGGCAGTAGGAAAAGAGGGGGTGGAGTCTGGCTTTGCATGTATTGGAGGAGACCCTCCTAGTGTCTGGAGCATTGCTAGATGGGGCTACGTATGGGTGGGCTGATTGGGAAAAGATGGCAGGGGGGGGGTATTTTGGTTTATTTTATAAATTATTTTTAATTATTTTTTAATATTCCAATTTTCAATTCCAAAAATTATATATATATACATATATATTATATATACATACATATTATATATATACACACACACACACACACACATATATCTTAATTATTTCTGAAACAATATATCCAAATAATAATCTGTTATGATTAGGGATGCGCCGATACCACTTTTCTGTCTATACAGAGGACCGATACTTACAGAATATATATTTGATCATAAATATGATATAATAAGCTATGCAGAAACACGTGCAGGCAGGGAAGCCGCATGGCTGCTCTCTAATGCCGATACCGATACTGTGTGCAAGTCCCGGCATCGGCGCCGATACCGATACAGCACCGGTATCGCTGCAACCCTCGTTATCAGCAGCTAATGGTCTACTAATGACCCGTACTCCACAGCTACACACTCGCGCTTTGATCTTTTTTTTTTTTTTTTTCACGTTGTCGTAAAGAACTGGAACTAAAATCACGGTTGGATGATTAACTATGAATTATTAATTATGGATCGCTGTTGACTTTTATAGAAATGTATACACTTATATATTCTACATAAGACAATAAAACACTGCTGGACAAAATAACACCGCGTCGTGACGTCACACTCAACCAATTAGTATACCGTGCTCCACGCGCGCCCCGAACGAGCCAGACAGGTGTACCGCGCGCCAACCGGATTTGTTTTGAATCCAGAAGAATCAGATAGCACGCGGGGGGGGGAGCAGCCCGGTGATCAATAACCCCGAGTTTACCGTGTTATTACTGCGTTTCCACGCAGACGAGCCGCTGCTGACATTCAGAAAAAGTTCTAATTAAATTCATTTTAGTTTTTAAAAAACCCGAACTCGCTTTTAAGCGCCGGTGTGAGCGGGTCCGCGGCACGGTGCTGCCCGGCCGGCCGGCTGGCTGGCTGTCCGGCTGGCTGTCCGGCTGGCTCGCTGGCTGGCTGGGTCTCCGGAGGAGCATTAGCATCGGCTACCTCCGCCCGGCTACAACCGCTGCCGCCGCCGCCGCCTTCTCCTCCTCCCTCCACAAAAACAACAAACCCGCAGCGACAAACTGTGCAAAATACCCCCGACTCGGGCTTTAATCACTTCCCAGCCCGGCTTCCTTTTGTCGACTTCACGCTACGGCGTCTTAGCTCCCAGCGCCCCTCACAGCGAGCCGCCGAGGCGCCGCCTGTCCTCGGAGCCTGCTGGCGGCTCAGGCTGCACCCTCGACCGGCGAGCGGTGCTAACAGACACCGCAGAGCGGGCAGCTTCCGGCGGCCACCGGCCGACCGGCCAGCCGGCCAGCCCCGGCGCTGTTCTCGCTCTCAGCCCCCCGGAAAACCAGCGGGGGTGAAGTTGAGGCGATTAACGGACTAATATACCGGCGACGGAGCAGCGAACCAGCGGGAGGAGAGGCGAGGCGAGGCGCGGCGCTCCGGGTCTCTGCCCCCCGCCTCGAGCTGGGAGTCTCGCCGGGCCTCTCGACTTCGAGCCGGCGAGTGTTTTTTTTTTTCCCGGAGAGAAAAAAGCCCTTTGTGTCGCTTCTGCCGGAGCATGAAGCTAAACCGCGAGCCGGGGAGAGAACCTACCTGCCTGCCTGCGGAGCGGAGCGGGGCGGCGGGGCGAGCCGGGCTTCGGTTCCGGAGAGTCTGTTCACAAATTATTTCTTAAAAAAAGAGCCCGGACCCAGCCACACGGCACGGGAGCGCGCAGACACTGCACGTTCTCGCGAACCCCCCTGCCTTCCTACTTACCTTGGAGAGCTCACTTAAAGCTACAGTACCCCAAAAACCAGCCCAGCAGCCCTCAGCACGCGGGCCGTGCACAGCCCACAGCCCACCTACCCTGCAGCTCGTGCCCGTAATCTGAGCCTCTTATCTGTGCTTCTGCACAGGTGCGCGCGAGGAGCGCTCTGTATTGTGGTGTTATTGAAGGCACAACACAGCAGCAGTGCGCATGCGCACAAAGCACGGGGACTCCTCGAAAACCTAAACACAGCGTGTGTGTAGTTTTTATTTTTATTTGTTTTATGGTAATTTAATGATGGATGGATCAATAGAAATCGAAACGCTCCAGAATGACCTGCAATTACATATTTGAGTATTTTTATAAATAAATAAATATATATTTTCATGTATTTTCATGTATTTTAATGTTTTTGGTGTGACAGCGGCGATTTGCATATTTATATACACACAGCTGTAAATATACGGTAGATTAGCCACGCCCATTCGCTGCATTTGTGATGTCACAAAAACAACAATTTATATATATATATATATATATATATATATATATATATATGCAAAATATATCACTTTCAGCTGACTTAAAAACAGCGTATATATAATTTAATAATGTTATGATAAATGGACCAATAGAAATGCTCGAAAATGACCTGCAATTAAATATTTTTCTATTAATATAAATAACTATATTTTTAATGTTTAAATAGCGACAATTTGCATATTTATATACACACAGCTGTAAATATACAGCAGATTAGCCACGCCCATTCGCTGCATTTATGATGTCACAAAAACAACAATGTCACACACATATACATATATCACTTAGAGCTGACTTAAAAACAGTGTATATATTTGTCCCGGTTTTTAATTTTTCTGCATAATAAATATAACCGGATTTTGTTGTTTTATTTTATTTTGTTGATTATTAATTTAATAATTTTATGATGAATGGACCAATATAAATGCTCCAGAATGACTCAGAATAAAATCTTCTTCCATTAAAAGTTTTTTTTTTTCCCTGTATAGTCCATTTTGGAGATACAAGGGTTTTTTTTGTATGACAGCACCAATTTGCATATTTATATACACACAACTGTAAATATGCAGCAGTTTAGCCACGCCAATTCACTGCTTTTGTGATGTCACCAAAAACAATAATGTCTATTTGCATATATATATATAAAATCACATTCAGCTGATAGCCGTTAAGCCACGCCCATAAAACTCAAAAACTTAACAGCGTGTATATTCGGCCCTGTTTTTCACTTTTCTGCATAATGTTAATCTGGCAGTTGTTTTATTATATGCTATCAGAATGTTATGATGAATAGACCAATAGAAATACAATTAGCGATGATTTGCATATTTATATACACACCTGTAAATATACAGCACTTTAGCCACGCCCCTTCACTGCAAAACAGCTTGTTCTGAATTTACTACTTTTGTGATGTCATCAAAAACAATCATGTATATTTGCATATATATATATAAAATCACATTCAGCTAAAAGCCGTTAAGACACGCCCATAAAACTCAAAAAAGTAAAAACTTTGTATATATTTATAGAATTTTTTTATTAGTATTATTTGTAAAGTTCATTTTTTTGTATGACAGCACTGATTTGCATATGAATATATATGTATATAGCATATATATAGCATGTTCTAATTTCACTACGTTTGTGATGTTACAAAAACAATGATGTATATTTGCATTTATGTCACATTCAGTTGATAGCAGTTGAGCCACGCCCATAAACTGCAAAAAAAGCAGCTGGTTTACTTTTACTTTTGTGATGTCACAAAAACAATCAAACGCAATCTATATTTGCATACTGTTTGTATCCGCCTATTCAGCTGAGCGCAGTTTAGCCACGCCCATTAAAGCTGAAGTAAGAAAGTTTGAAAATGAGGACCAGCTTGTTTTTGTTTTTTAATCCTAGACCAAAACATTGCCGCTGTTGGGGCCTAGAGCACCCTCGGTTCTCCAGGGGACGCTGTAGCATGGGCATGACCCTCCCACCACCATGTTTAACAGCTGCTGCAGTGCTCTTGGGGTTGACCTGAGGCCTCAGCTTTACTCCTCCACACCCATATCCCCTTGTATCATCTAACCATGAGCGTTCCTCCAGCAGGCTCCTCCTTTCTTTGCAGTGAGCTTGAATGTGTGGATTTTGGAGGCGGGGCTTATTTCTTGGACTGCAGCCTCTCAGCCATGGTGAGGTGAAGCTGGCTTGGCTGTGGACAGTGACTCTGGTGTGAGTGTCTGTTGAGGATCAATTTCGTCTAAAAGGAACCGCTCACAACAAACATGTAATATCAATAATTTGTCAAAAATATATGGACAGCAGCTATAGCTGGTATTTGTGATTCTCACCAGCAGAGGGAGGCGTTTCACAAGCCTAAACAAGTCTCTACTAGTGCTCCAGTACTGGAGTCTGGTCTTGGTCTGGACAATAGCCAATCAGCAGCGAGCAGCGATGCTGTTCACACTCTTTTTACACCTTCAGACTGGGTTTACTCACCTGTTTGTACAGTTTAGCCATTAATTCTTACAGTTTATAGAGTTTATTTTCTTTATCTGAGGCAGATAAAATATATACAGCACTGTATAGGACTGTCCACTGTGTCCACACACACACACAGTCCTACACAGTCCATGAAGGAACTGACCCCAGTGACCCGAGGTGACCTCCCCATTGTGACATCACACTGACTGACATCACGGAACCTATAAATAGGACCGCCTCTCCCTCGCCGGCTCAGTTAGGCTTCAGCAGCTCGCGAGGCACTTCTACGCTCTCATCAGTGTGGATTTCATCAAGCTGACGCTCTTATCTAGAGCCATATTATCTAGAACCACGGACAGGTTCTACGTCTGATTCGATTTTCTAACAGGACGAGGTAAGAACCATTTATTGATTACTGATCACAACACCAGCGAACCTCTCAGTTTGAAGGCCATGCGGCCTGACATCACATAGGCTGAGAGCGTGAGTCTAGAACACCATGTGTCCAAAAGTTTGTGGACACCCCTTGTATTGAAGGCTACTTTAAGTTGCGCCCATTGCTGACACTGATGTGCAAATGCACACACACACACACACACACACACACACACACACACACACACACACAGCTTGTCTAGTCCCTGTAGAGAAGAAGTACTGCCAATAGAATAGGACTCTCTGGAGCAGATCAACATAAAGTGTCCCAAAACTTTTGCCCACTCTACTCAGCAGGCATTTGATTGACTTAATATTGTCCAATCACTGTGAAACCTGAATGCTATATCTGTTAACTCCATGACCCTATAAAGTCTCATGAGGTTTGGCCTCTGGGGGGCGCTGCTTATAAAAAAAAAAACACATACACGATATAGCCATAACATTAGTACCGCTATTGTCGCCTAATATTGTGAAGGTCCCCCTGGACACTGCTCTATTTTCTATGTTGCACTGAGGCGTTAGATCAGGCTGACCAATCAGAGCTCCGTTGTCATTGTTGCAGACCCAACAAACGAGCTGACATTAGCAACGAGCTAACTATAAAACTGCAATGCCCCAGTTATTAGCTAGCGTCAATACAGCCTATGCTAACGTAGCTGATGTCTGTCTGCTCAGCCATCCAGGAGAACATTGACTTTTTAGAGCTGTGATTCTAGTGAGCCGTTCACCTTCTTAACCTTCTAATGTTCTGCTCCACCTTCCATCTGCAGGAGAACAATGCAAAGCAACCTCGTCCTAGGAAGTTTTGGCTACACCGTGGTCAGCAACATCGGCAGAGGGACTTACAGCACGGTCCAGCTGGCCCTGTCCACGAGACACTGCAAGACGGTGGCCATTAAAATGATGCAGCGCAGAGGGTTCCGACCCATCTTCTTAAAACACCTGATCCGGGAGCTCACCATCATTAGAAGAGTCCGGCACCCACACATCATCCAGGTGCTGGAGGTTTTTGAGATGCCTAACGGAATGGTGTACATAGTGATGGAGGCCGCCGCCATGAATCTCCAGCAGAAGATCAGGGAACTTAACACCGTCCCCAGTCAGCAGGCCAGAGCATGGTTCTCCCAGCTCCTCAGTGCTGTGGAGTACCTGCACCAGCAGGACATCGTTCACAGAGACCTGAAATGTGAGAACGTCCTGCTGGCACACAACGGCCAAGTCAAACTCACTGACTTTGGTTTCAGCCGCTTTTCAAAGGGCTTCCCTGAGGTCAGTCGGACCTTCTGCTGCACGCCTCTCTTCGCTGCGCCGGAGGTGCTTATGCGGGTGCCGTATGACCCGAAGAAGAATGACGTGTGGGGCCTGGGCATCATCCTCTACACCATGATCACCGGCCAGTTTCCCTACATGGACGTGAACAGGGCCAAGCTCACGCTCCTCCAGCAGCAACCCCTGAGCTATCCAAGTTCGCTGAATGTGGAGACGGCCTGTCGGGATCTCATCTCCTACATGCTGTGCTTCGACGCTTTCGACCGGCCTTCAGTCTCAGAGGTCGCGCAGCACCCTTGGTTGCAGATGAGGGAAGAACCGTAAGTAAAGCACTATGCATCAACAGCTTTTTGGATAATAGGTAGCGTACAGTATTGATCCCCTAACCATTTCTACATCTCCCTATTGCTTCTCTTCCATCTCCAGAGTTCTAGACAGGTTGGATGGGAGGGCCATTGCAGACCAGGAGGACAGTGGGAGCAGCACGAGTCCTGGTGGAGACGTCAGATTACTCCAGCCGAGCCCCAAGGTGGACCGAACCTCCTCTTCTTCTACCTCTGAAGATGAGATGTTCTTCAGTGCTGAAGAGTCCGTAGAGGATGAATGGCATTCTCTTTCCGGTTCGAGCACCGACAGAGATGCTCTCTCGCCTCAAGATGTGGGACGGGAGCCTGAGCAAAAGGAGAGCAGCAGTAGAGCTGCAAGTGTTACTTGCAGAAATGTAGAGGAGGAGGAAGAGGAGGAGGAGGAGGAGGAGCAGTATGGCTGTTGTCCCCTTTATGCTGGATTCAAAAGGGCAGCTAACACGTTCGTTGTGGCTCCAATTGTCAGAGCCTCCCAGAGGATGAGGAGGTTTTTCACAGATAGGTCTGGTGTGCACAACTCCTCTGCTGTCCAGCAGGTGGCTCATCATTCTGCCGCCTCTACAGAAGCTCCAGACGTCCCCCTACAGGCAGAAACCCAGCACTCAGCAAAGCAGGGGAAAAAGAAGCTGAGGTTCCCAAAGTTTAAGGTAGGTGCCCCAGATTTTATCCTGTAAAATCTCTTTAAATGATAGTCGGGAAGTTCCGGTGGTCAACCTTTTTGTCCTTTTGTTCCTGCAGCAGATCCTGAAGAAGAAGGCCAAAGGGGATTCACCCCCTACAGACATCCAGCACGGCTAGAATCAAGGTATGTGAGGTCTTCCAAAGGTGTAAATAGTTCCTTCAGCAGACCCTGAAGACCCTAAAGCTGGAGCAATGTTCATCAGCCAAATCAGGAGAACCCCACTCAGCTCTTCTTCAGGTCCTGCCTGCACCTTTGATTCCACGTCTTTCTTCTTCTGTCTGCTGTGCTATCTGGGTCGACCCAAGGAGGATGGGTTCCTCTTTTGAGTCTTGGTTCCTCTCAAGGTTTCTTCCTATTTGATCTGAGGGAGTTTTTCCTTGCCACTGTTGCCATTGGCTTGCTCAAAAGAGGCTGGGACCTGAATCTCTGTGGAGCTGCATTCTGGTAATATCTGTAGTCAAAAGCTCTAAATGTTTTTTAATTAGGTCTCGATTTAACTGATTTAAATTAGGCATGCATACTCGCCCAACACCAGTCCAGAGACCTCGGCTGTCTTGGTGAAAGTGGGTGGGAGAACTGCCAGACAGACTTGGTAGTTCTTAACAGTACAGTGGTAGTGTGGATCTGCTGGTAAAGGCTGGCAGAGGACTTTGTCTGAACCTCTGATCTCTGAAAGAGCTTCTCATGTTCTGGAGGAGGTTTGGGACATTGGGATTGACCCTGTTCGAGACCTCATGTGGACGTGGCTGTGCAAAGCTGTAGCCGAAAGCTTGTTGATGCCTGCTGAGGAGGAACGAGGCTTTGTGAGCTTGGTCGGTTCGGGACACTCGGACTCCACTAACGGGTATTTGCGGGCAAAGGGGGTAGCAGCTTTGGCAGTGGCGGAAGCAAAATCCAGGGCATGGAAGGATTTTGGAGAGGCCATGGAGAATTACTTTTGGGCAGCCTTAAGGGGGTTCTCGACAAAATGCTCCAACAATTCAGAAGGGGAAGGAGGGACGCTCTCCGAACTGTGTCCAATCTCAGTAGGGGTGGTGGAGCTCTGAACTCAGCTGAGCATGTTGTTGAGCACTGTCAGGAACACTCTGAGGAACTCCTGCACCCAGGAAACATGCCTTCCATCTAGGAGGCAGGGCTGAAGGTGACCAGGGAGTCAGAATCCATCTCTCTGGGCAAAGTCACTGAGGTCGTTGGAAAACTTTACAGTGGCAAAGCACCAGGAGAGGATACGTAGCCTGGTGTTCCTGAAGGCTCTGGACACTAGGGGGCTGTCTTGGTTGATAGGCCTCTACAGTGTTGGATGAACCCTGGGAACAGTGCCTCTGGACTGGGCAAAATGGGCTGGTGGCCCGGGAAAGCCTCTGCCAGGGTACTGGACAGGAGAATCTGTCCGATAGTTGGACCTCAAATGTGGGAGGAGCAATGCAGACTCAGTGCTTACCATTGACTGTCGGACCAGCTCTTCCCTCAATCTCAGATAGTTGAGAGGGCATGGAAGTTTGCCACTCCAGGCTACATCTGTTTTGTGGGCTTGGAGAAGGTTTATGACCTTGTTCTCTGAGCCATCTTGTGGGAGGTGCTCCGGGAGCATGGGGGGCTGCCCTGCGGTCCCTGTGCTCGCGATGTGAGAGCTGTGTCCATAGTCCTGACACTTCTTCAAGCTTGTTTAGTGTTAGCATTGGACTCCTTCTGGGCTGGGCCCAGGGGAGTGCCTCCTGGTGGAGGGCCAGGGGGTTGCGTCTCTGCTGATTGCAGGTTAGGCGGTTTCACTGGCCTCGGCATGCAGGACCCTCCAGTGCGCACTTGACCAGTTTGCTGCTGAGTGTGAAAGGGTTGGCATGAGAATCTGCACCTCCAAGTTTGGGGCCATGGTAGTATCCCAGATCAGGAAGGCAAGGGTATAGATAACCCTCCTCAAGTGATGGAGCTGAAGCATCTCAGGGTCTTGTTCGCGAGTGAGGGGATGAGGGGATCATGTGATCAACTGTCAGTCACTGGACTGCACTGGTGAAGAGAGAGCTGAGCAGTGAAGCACAACTCGATTTACTGGTTGATCTGCATCCCGCAACCCTCACCTATGGTCAGGAAACGTCGGCACTGGCCGAAAGAATGAGATGGCAGAGCCAGGCTCCTTCACACTGAGAGGAGCCAGCTGAGGTGGGGCAGACCTGCCTCCCGGTCACCTCCCCATGAAAGTGTACCAGGCTCAACCGACTGGGATTAGACACAGGACGGCCCAGGACCCACTCGAGGGACAACGTCTCCTGCCTGGCCTGGGAGGGCCTGGTGGTCCCCCAGCATGACTTGGTAGGGATCTGCTGGGATGTCTGGGCTTATGTGCTTGTCTGATTGTGATCACGGCCCTCAATTGGATCTAGTAGATAAAAATGTTCTGCTATATCATGAATCTCAGAGCAGCCAGCAGAGAATCTTCTCAACTAACATTCCTGAGAAATAAAGTTTTTAAAAGTTAAGCAGCTTCAGCGTCCTGAGAAGTTTCATTATCTATTTATTTAAAAACAGAAAAAATAAATAAAACACTGCTACTGCTAACTACCACCAACAACCACTAACTACTGGTAACTACCGCTAACTACTGCTAACTACCACTAACAACCACTAACAACCACTAACTACTGCTACTACTGACTACTGCTAATTACCACTAATTACTTATGGCTACTGCTAATGCTGAAGGAGTGTTGGATTCTAGCGGGGAGTTGGAATTTGGCCAGGTGATATGACAGTGGAAGGTATGCTGTATGACCAGCAGGTGGCAGAAGACAGCACAATTTCCCCACACCTTTAATCAGGTGTTGGTCCCATCTAGGACTCATGTGCAGTGTATGTATCCATAGATACCACAGATAACATATTCAAGTGGGGCCTGTGTGGCTTGGCCTAACTGGGAACCAGGAGGTTCTTTACACCCCATACTCAGAGCCTAGATTGGTAACCACTGCTAACTACTGATAGCCACTGCTAACTGCTGATAACCACTGCTAACTACTACTAATTACTAATAACTACTATGAATTACTTATAAACACTCCTTATTACTGCTAAGTACTACTAAAATATAAGGGGTCTAACAGACTTCAGAGGCCCCTCTGAACTTCATATGTGGGGGGTTCTGTTAAAGGGCCCCCACATATGGAACCCGACCAGGATCAGTGATGGAACCAGTAGGGGTTAAACATGGGCCCCATCTGTGTTGTACACTGCATTCGGGGCCTAGATGGGAAGCAACAATACATTTACAGACCCACTCAGAGACCACGCCTACCTGGAACCCACCGAGCCCCCGTTCCACCCATGTAAGGCCCACATGAGCGTGCTGGCTGTTTGTGATTGGATAATTTGAGGCCAGATTTCAATATTTTGATAATATTTTTATATTTAATAATAGAAATGGAGGGAATGGATGGATGTAGGTTGAATGTCTGATTAAGTATTGAAGAAGAAAGCCCAGTTGCAGACTGGGGTCATCAGCAGGTCATCAGCAGCTTGCTGAGGATGTGGAGGTGGTGTGTGTTCATCCTGTTCTCAGGAGAACATCTACAGATCTAAACACAGTGAAAAACACCTATGGACAGCAGCTATAGCTGGTATTTGTGATTCTCACCAGCAGAGGGAGACGTTTCACAAGCCTAAACAAGTCTCTACTAGTGCTCCAGTACTGGAGGCTGGTCTTGGTCTGGACAATAGCCAATCAGCAGCGAGCAGCAATGCTGTTCACACTCTTTTTACACCTTCAGACTGGGTTTACTCACCTGTTTGTACAGTTTAGTCATTAATTATTAATTAACACTTACAGTTTATAGAGTTTATTCTCTTTATCTGAGGCAGAATGAGCCCAGAATTATTTACATGCAGCACCGAATATTGGGTTAAATTTCCCTTAACGAGTTGCAGCTTGTCCAGAAACTTTTGGATACACATCAACAGGTTCTGGCAGAATTCTGATTGGATATTTGTCCGTCCTTCTTGGCAGAATCGGTAAAGTTGTGAAGTTGTTCAGATGTTATAATGCTTGGGATCATTGTCCAGTTGGAACATCCAGCTGGGTTCGAACCCTCTCACATCTCAGACATCTAAGGTAGGAACTGGGAAAGTGGTGTGTGCAGAGAGGCCTAAACCGGACTGGAGTAAACACAAAAGCGCAGGAGAAGAACAAAGGACGCTAGGAAAGTGACCAGGGAAAACTGGTCTGTTGTGGAGACCAGGATCCAGCTACATGAGCCTCCATCTCCCAGGTGTGGGCTGTTGTGCTTGACTGGCTCTGGCAGTCACCCGCTGCTGCCTTCTGGTGGCAGTAGGTGGAACTTGCCTGGAACCAGTCTTTCCAAAAACTTCACTGCCAAGATAGCACAGAACGTCTGAGCCTTATGCAGGGTGTAAGATCCAGCCCTTGGTCTTAGGTCAGGCTGGGACATGTCCTAGTCTCGTTCTTGACTCGGTTCTTCTCTAAAGGTCCCGACTTCAGAGAACTCCGAGAGTTTAGACGTTCACAAATGCACCAGAGAACAGCACGGCTTTATCAAGTGAAATACTCAGTTTATAAAGAGCTTTAGACGGATTCAAACAGGGTTCAACAGCACAGACAGTCAAATCTGAATAAAAAGCATAAACACAATCCTAAACTTCATTGATAGGAAAGGACATTTTATAAACTGAGCACAGAGGTTTTGAACAATCAAGAACAATCAAGAACAATCAATAACAATATGAAACACGTCCTTTATTTTACTCGTTAGGCCTCGTGCCGTCGCCTCGCCTGCCTCTTTCAGTGTGCCCATTACTTCAGCCCTGCCTCTCTCAGCATCTTTCTCGCTTCATCCGCTAACTCTTTCAGGCCGCTCTCAAGAAGATCACGTGTCATTCTGAAAGAGATCGTAGCTGCTGCGCCGGTTCCCGCACCAGGCACCAAACTGCACAGAAACTCCCCTAATGCAGACGCTCCCATTCTGACCACTGATGTTTTTACAAGCTCCTTCAGAAGTGGAGACTTTTCCCGGGACTTCAGTTCTGGCTTGTTCACTCGTTCCGAGAGCTTCTCCAGAGATCGGTCATCCAGGCCGAAAGCATAGTAGCACCTCGTGAAGAACAACGTCACCATGGCTGTATCACACGCGAAAGACAGACCAGGCACTGGTGCCGCTGCAATCCCACCAGAGACGATGGCTGCAGCCAAGATGACCTTGTGGAACATGGCGACTTTCTTCTCCAGCATAGCCACTGAGGTGACGGGTGCAGACTGCAGTAGAGCGAACTGCTTTTGCTCTGGAAGCTCAGAGTTCAGAGTGGAGACGAGCTCCTCAAAATCAAACTCCGAAAGATTCCAGGAGGAAATGAGGAAAACTGGGGGGTTTCCCAGATCCTTTAGGTTCCTCTGGCAGTCTGCTCTGATTTTCGAGAGCGTTTCCTCCCTATTGAAGGTTTTCATTCGTTCTTCTGCTCGAATAGACTCGTCTATCTTGGATCTGATGAAGTAAAACTTCTTCTTCTGTTTTTGGATCTCTTTAGCCAGCATGAGGTCGTTCTCTCTGAATCTCACTGATGAGATGATGAGGAAGAAATCATACCGGTCTATCTGCATTTCTTTCACATACGTCTTGGCTTTAAAGTTTGGGCTTCCAATTCCAGGCAGGTCCCAAAGCACCACATTAGGCAATGTGGGATGTTGGTAAGGGGTGGGCTCAGCAGTGGTCTCACTAACTCCAGTTTCAGCTGCACCTTTATCATCATCATCCACACCTCTGTATGCGTTGATAAAAGTGGATTTTCCTGCCCCGGTTTCTCCAGTTACAGCTATGGTTAGCGATACATTGAGCAAATGGTCAACATTTCCTTGCTCTGCTTCTGCACTTCCAGGATCCTCTATGGCTTCTTTTGTTTTTTTTGAGAACAGATTGCCCATCATCTTTGCGGTATGAGGAGGCTGGGATTGCCGTAGATGTCGTCAGATGAAGATTTCTCCTGCTTTGCACATCACTCGCAAAAGAAAACCTGTAAAAACACATCATGAAATCATCATGAAAATGTGGTCTGGACCATCTAAACATTTGAAGACTCCTGCCCATTTGCCATCTTATTGCTTAGAGGTATTGCACTTTGAGAGACGACACTAGAGCAAGGCCTAGTCGTAATCCCTGAACTTCTTCCTCTAAAAACATTGACATTTCAGGCATTTAGCAGATGCTCCTGTCCAGAGCGACTTACAGAAGTGCTTAGCTGTCCATTCGAAAAAGGTCGAGAACCTACGGTACCTCTAAGCCTAATCAGTACTGCTACCCAGATCCAGTTCCTGAATGTCAGAGGCAAAGTAAGACATTTTAAGGTGCAATAAAAAAGTATAGTAACTGCATTATTAGCGATGACCTATGAGCCCTTCAAAGACAACACCCAGGGGATGGTTGTTCCACCGCCTCGGCTCCAGGATATAGAAGGTGCTTGTCTTCCAACCAAGCCGAGACGTCAGGGATTTAAGCCAGGAGAATGCAGCAGATGAAGGCTCGAAGGCTAAACCTAGAAAGATTGATGACCAGCTGATCAGCTGAAGCTCCTGACAGCACAAGAAGAACAAACAGCCCAAAGCTGGAGTGCTCAAGCCTTGAAATGATGAGGGACGTTAGGAGAACCTGGGTGGCCTCTCTAGAAAGATAGGGTGAAATTCTCTGGATGTTGTCGAGATTACTTTTATTAGGAACCGAGACAGAAGAGGTCAATCAGTATGAGCAGAGATCTGAGTTTCTGCGATTTCAGGTGGGAAGGATCTTGCTGGTCTTGATGAAAGTGGACAAATAAGATTAACAGAAGAGGAAAGTGATGAAAGAGGAGTCATCGTAGCTTTTTCCAGGGGGAGAGAAGTGAAGGGATAGAGGTGTGGAAGGGTGGCTACGATAGTTGTAAGCATGAAGTAATGGAAAGACAGAGTGAGAGTGTTGAAGTTGTGGTCAAAAACTTTGCTGGAAGAGCGAGGAGCTTGTAATGAGACAAGTCAAGAGAAGTAGGTGTTGAGGAAGCAGAAGGGTTCTGGTGGAGATGCCTCTAGTTTCTGTTTGTAGAAGGTTGATCTGGCAGAAGATCGGAGTCTCGTTGTGATTTCCTTCCCCTTCTCAGCCAGACTTCTTTCCTCTGCGGTTCCGGTGCAAAACATCCATCAGCTATGGGACCAGTGGGGAGGTTCTTGCTGGTCTTGAAGAAAGATTGTTGCTCGTTGGGATTTCCAGGAGGCAAGAGAAGTTACTGTTAGAGCAGTAAGTCCAGTGTTGCCTGCTCTGGGTTGCAGAGTTCTCAGGACTTATCCACTTCTTGGTTGGAGAAAAGACGTTACGTGATTGAATGGACGTAAAAACTCCCGTACTTCTGATGGGATGTTCCAGAACTGCTCACCCAGGTTGTGGTGGTGAATGAGCGCGATGATAAGATCCCTGTTACAGTGGTTTCTACATCGGCCATCATGTCTTCGAGTGCTGTACAAGGTGTAAATTGGTAATTGTTACAAAGCCCATGTTGGAAGGTGCTGGACAGCTCGAGAAGACTGGGTTGTGGGTTTGAGATTTGGTGTGTTTGCCTATCTATGTGGGTTCTTCCAGGTATTCCGGTTTCCAGGTGGGTGAATTCACTCCGCCAAATTGACCCTAGGTGTGAGCATCTATCTTGCAATCAACTTGCCTTGCGCCCAGTGATTGCAGGTAGACTCTGGACCCTGACCAGGAAGATGTGGAAGATGTGTGATGTGGACCAAGAATTCATCCATGTAACGAAGAAACACACTTAAGCTGCTGGTCGCACCCCTGCAATCCCGAAACCACACCTGACCATGCTCTAGGCTGACCAAGACAAACAGCAGTTTTTAACCAAGTCTTGTTAAAAAGTACAAAACACCAGACTACATCACAAGCAGAGCAAACATCCAAAAAAAGACACAAGCAAGAAGAGCTTTCAATATAGTTAACCCTCATGTGTTATAGACGCCACGCAGAAATGCAATACTGCCCTGACCTCTGCAATGTCCAACATACAGCTAATTTTACCTGAGTTTACCTTGAGAAGAAGATGCACACTCCTTTGTCGTCAGTAGAGTACTGAAGAAACAATCTGACGGGAGTAGAGATCATTCAAAGGGGTGTGGCTTTACCTTTTATGCTAAGTGGTTTTTAATAAGAACGGCTGCTGTAAGATTGAAGGTTTGTGAAATTCTAGATTTAGGTTCTCTTAACTAGGTTGTATTCATTGTTTAACATGAAAATGCTTATGATGATGATGATGAAGAAAGTGAGCCAAAAAAGTTGGTTCTTTAATGGTTTAATAGGAACACTAAGCTGGGGCTAAGAGTGTAGACTCTGGGCAAAGTGTGCCTGTGAGAACATCTCACACATCTGTGAGAGCGTGAGGGAGAGATGCTGGCATGCTTCGACAAGGGGAAGGAAGTGGTACTGCGGGTTTTGTAACGCTGGTCCTGCAAGCTTTTGTTTCAGGTCAGTTTCAGGTGAGATGGTCTTAAACACTATGAACTGCAGCTGCCACAACATTCAATTTCCAAACCACAAATCAGACAGCCTCTTTCAGCTGCATGAGAGTTAAGTGGTGCAGATCTTGGCGGATGCCCAGCTGAGTACGTCTGAGGCGCGTAATGATGTGCAGAGAAGGAAATCTGTCTTCAGTGTACGACAGAGACAAGCTGGCCTTGTGATGCCGTCATCGCTCATACAGATGTTCACATCACATCAAACGTTCTCAGCCTTCGCAAAGGAAGTCTTGTGCAGACTTGATCTTACAGTGTACAGGAAGTGGTTTGGCAGATGTTAGAGAGCTGTTAGTACTTCAGGTGAGAGGAGTGAAGCATCGTGCTCGTCTCCATTGTAGGAACATCTTCAGGTTCCTCCTCCTTTCTGCTGCTCTGCTCTGGTCTTTGTTCGTCTTGGCCATGAGCAGAATAGCAAACATCCAAAAAAAAAGACGCAAGCAAGAAGAGCTTTCTGGTCCTTCCCTTCCTTTGACCTTTTGTACTGCTCATTATTGTTAACCCTCATGTGTTATAGACGCCACGCAGAAACGCAATACTGCCCTGACCTCTGCAACCTGACCTCTGCAATGCCCAACATACAGCTCATTACACGGGAATGTTTGTTGGTACTGCTGTGTGGTTTACTTGATTGGAGTGTAGGGTAATACGCACTCATCTGGGAACATACTCATTACTGGGGTGTCATTTAGTTTGTTGTTCTTTTTTTACACAGTAACTTTGAACCCAGTTTCTAAGCTTATCCATGGCCCACTGGTAGACTGGTAGAACTGTGTGTTCCTCTCATCTGGGTGGAAGTTCAAACAGCTGTTGAATGGAGTCATTAAATATGGTCATTTTACAAATTGCACTTTTTAATGAATCAAAATGCCTTTTCACTTTTGTGTAGTTTTGAGAACTGAAAACAGAGAAGGAGATGAAAAGCCATGTTTAAAGATCAGTGTAAAATATCTGAAAGTTGTGTTGTGTCTACAGAGTGTGAAACACAAGTAAGTTTACTGCTTAGGAATTCTGGGAGTTAGATGTTGAAGCAGAAACCCACCAGAGAACAACATGTCTAATCTAAATGTATTCTGAGATGAACTCATAGATTAGGATCTTAAATGGAGAGAATAAGATACAACAGTGCTGATATAAAAAGCTGAAAAGAAGAAAGTGACCTTTCACCAGTTATTAATCTAGATGATCAATTTGATCAATCATGTATTAAGAAACATTTATGATCGAGTTTCCGTTGTTCCTTTCAGTGCAGTTTGAACAATAACAACAATTACAAAATTAATTTATTTCAATTAAAATCTTCTCCTCCTCTTGATGGTGTCCACTGTGTGTTGAGGTGTATTTAGGATCAATATTATCCTGCTGTAGAAACTCCTTCTTTTCATCTGCTGGTGGTGATGCTGATGGTGAGATGTTTGCTGGTATTTAATTAAATCCACTCTCCCCTCTACCAGTAAAATAATCCACATGCCACTGACTACAGCACAAGCCCGAAGCATGATCCCTCCACCCCCATGTTTAACAGTTGGAGAGGTGACGTTCTTATGAAATTCTACACATTTTTCTTCAAACATATCTTAAGCATCAGGTTTGTTTAGACATTTTGTTGAAAAAATTAGTGTTGGGACACAGAAAAGTTGTTTGGTGTGGCGCAACGGATTAAACCAGTAGCTACCAGTGCGCTATTACACCATGTTGGAGACCAGGGTTTGATTCCCAGTTTGGGTGCGCTACACCAGTAAGAGGCCTTGGGCAAGACTCCTAACACTGCATTGGTCCACATCTGTAATATAAGTAACCATGGAAGTAGCTCTGGATAAGAGCTTCAGCTAAATGTCGTAAATGTAAATGTAGAAAACATTTTCATCTGATCAATCTTCAATGAGTCTGATCACCCTGAGTCTGATCACCCTTCCTAACGATTCTTTCATTTCTGGTTGTTTTAATTTGCTTTCTATTAATCCTGCAAGCAGTTTCCTCTGACAGTTCTCTTGATCTTACAGATCTTAACTTGACTTCTACCGTTTCTGTGAACTGCCATTTCCTAATTACATTATGAGCTGAGGATTCAGTCACACTCCAAAGCTTTTCATTGACACTGAATGTATCCAATGGGACATTTGGGGCGCTTGGACATTTATCAACCAAGAAAAAGGTCAGCATGTAAAATACATGTTGCTGATTTATATTATTAGATGATCACACAATTTCCTGCAACCGGCACCAAACTGCACAGAAACTCTCCTAATGCAGACGCTCCTATTCTGCCTGCTGCCGTTTCTGTAAGCTCCTTCAAAAGTGGGGCTTTATTAAGGGCCTTCAGTTCTGGCTTGTTCACTCGTTCCGAGAGCTTCTCCAGTGATCGGTCATCGAGGCCGAAAGCATAGTAGCACCTCGTGAAGAACGACGTCACCATGGCTGTATCACACGCCAAAGATAGACCGGGCACTGGTGCCGCTGCAATCCCACCAGAGACGATGGCTGCAGCCCAGATGACCTTCTTGAACATGGCGACTTTCTTCTCCAGCATAGCCAAGCATTCATACATGAGTTCAAGCTAGCATAACACAATACATTTTCACAAACTAGAACATAGTTTGATATTCATTTTCTTGCCTATGGTCTTAAAGAACAAAGATTTGGAAAAGAAAAGACTGTGAAGAAAATAATAATCACTGGCCACATATCCAGCCTGACCTGGAAAATTAAACACTGGGCTTTCCTGTACCTGCGCCAGACCAGCTACCACCCACCAGACCTACCTTCAGGCTCCTGTGCCACCTGTGTCATACCTACCTGCTCTATGTTAAAAATGTACATGGACTCTTAAACTATCTGCCACTTTTATTATTACCAACATTAAACAACAATTCTTTCATCTCCTACCATTTCTACTATGATTATGTTAGTTATACTATATTATGATTATGTTGCACACCTGAGCAGTAGAACAGTCTTATGCGATGGTTCAGTGATTTCTTTTATCAATAATCCAGAAATAATTCTGACCAGAAGAGGATGCGTACCCCTTGTGTGTCTTTGTCTGCTTTGTGACCAGGTGTAGAAAGCATTATAAAAATTAATTTGATTTGAAGTGAATAAATATACAGTTGTGGGGGGTGGGAGTTAGGATTAAACAATCAAATAAATAAGTAAACAAATGTATTTTTTTAAACAATTGGTCAAATATACAACCAGATCAAATATCCTGCCAGAAGCTTAAAGATTATTACTAAGCTATCTGTCTAGTCATTTAGTCAAATATTAAGTCTTATATGGAACATTTTGACCCTGTTCAGTTCAAATAATTAAATGCCCAACATTGCCATGATATTCATGTCCATAACAACTGAATGTGCACTTTCTACCAACTGTATGTAGACGTTCCAGGTCAGTATATGTTTTACTGGACAGAACCACCGGCATGTGTTGTAACTGGTCTGGACTCATACTTCATAATTCTGGACTCTGGCCATAATTCCTAAAATATCCCTTAAGGAACATATTTATATACTTACTGGAAACTGCCTCCCACTTGTTGGTCAATTCAAAGAGATGTTGCAGGGGTCCAAAACAACTCACTGTTAGAAAGTTAAACAGGTCGTCTCAAAAGTAAGGAAACATCCATATATAATTTGGCACATGGTGACCAATTTAGACACAAGATGTGACTGACGGGGGAAACCTGTATGTTCCCTTTTTCCTAAAATGTATCTGCCAAAGCATTTTCATTTAGCATTTTATACTTCCTACATTTGATACACCCGGTCCATCTCGGTAAAGTACTGAAACTAAATTATTCATATATGTAATCTAACAATGGTCTGTTAAAGATGTATTAATAAAAAGTAAGTGTTGGATAGTTTTTTATTTAAACACTAAAGAGTTTTTAAAAGAGTGTTTACCTTGTACACTTCTACACAGTCGTCAGCAGGGCTCTGCAACAGGTTTAATGTGGGACTGAAATATAATCACCCTTGTCTGGGTGTGGGTGTGGTTAAACAGGTTTGCTATCTGTTCATCAGAAATCAGGCCACTCTTGGGTGATTGTTTATCCATATATTGCAACTACAAGTATTTCACTGAGAGAAGAAACTGAGGAATGTGTTGGAGCTTATTATGAAATTAAGGACAAAATGTCTTAAAATACTTGCAGCACCTGTTATGGAAAATTATATTATAACCACATTATAATTTTATGTTGATTCATTTAAAATCCACTCATTCATTGTAATCATGCTTAGCCTTGTGATAGTGTGTGCTAATTTGAACTTTAAACCGGTTCAAAAGGTGAATAGTAACACATTGACTAATATTCACACTCATAAATCAATAAAGCAGAGAACTCTACTCACTCCTGTTACTGGCCCTCATAAAAAGAGTAGCAGGACTGAAAGGTGAGGATTTTTAAAGCATAGATGGGGTTTAGAGTCACACAACAATGTAAAAAAATGACATTTCTGAGGATTTTAATAATTATATTTCATAGTAAAGTGGATAGTTAGAAAGCAGGGACAGGTCGGAAATGCTGTTTTTAAGTGTTCTAGGTAGTTTTTATGAATGTTTTTCATTTTATATCTTAAATGAGGTCAATGAAAAAGACCTTAATGCTTAATAATAAAATATATTTCACAATTATGTTTTGTGCACATTTATACATGTCATTTCCTGGGGACGGAAATGGCCCCGATTCGGCGGAATGTATCTACTACTAAATACAGAAGTCAGTATGGAGACCACAACACTCACAGTAGCAGAATACCTAGAGGGTCATTCCTGCAGGTTAAAACACAGTTAAATTAGGGAGCTGTTTTAAGGAGCTACAGGACAAGATGAACTCACGGCTTAAAAGCCCACCCTCCAATTTTTCCAGACGCTTTGTGGGGAATAAACCCAGAGAGGAGGCAAATGTGCCATCCAAGAAAACTGGCAGAGTCTCCCCTAAGAAAACAACAACGGTCAATGGCAGTGTCTCCGCTGTCTTGAGGGGACCGATGGACTTCGAGTGGGACATTTCATAAAGACAGAGAAACTCAGAAGCCTTCTTTGATGTTGATAATGTAGCCTTTCAGTCGACCAACAAGTGAGAGATTTTGAGAACGATTGAAAAATGTCACGTAGGACAAAAATCAGAGGCTCAAAAATCGTCTATCGTCGCTGTGTGTGAATTGTTCAAAGACGTGACCTGACCTGAGTCGAAATCCTGTCGCGTGAAAAGCGTCACGACCAGGTTATGACTGGCAGTGAGTGCGGTATTACCCTCCAGCCAATGAGAACGCAAGAAGAGACTTTTTTTTTTAATACCCTTCATTATAGAAGTAACAGTAAACGAGCAGGTGTCCCAATACTTTTGTCCATTATACTCAGCAGGCATTTGATAGGCTTAATATGGTCCAATCACTGTGAAACCCGAATGCTATATCTGTTAACTCTGACTCTATAAACATATAAAGAGGTCATGAGGTTTGGCCTCTGGGGGGCGCTGCTTATAAAAAAAACATATACACTAAACAGCCAGAACATTAGTACCGGCATTGTGGCCTAATATCGTGAGCTCCATTGTTACAGCCCTCTGTAATCTCACATGGGTCCCATCTAGCCCCCATGTGAAGTGTAAAACCCAGAGGAGCCCCATGTTTAACGTTCTCCCGGTTCAGTCACGGAGGTCCTGGTTCTGGTGGAACCGTTTGATGGGAGTTCTAAAAGAATTCAGTGATATTCAGTAGCAGAGACCCTCCAGAGGGGGGCAGTCCATTTTCACAGCACTGTATAGGACTGTCCACTGTGTCCACACACACACACAGTCCTATACAGTCCATGAAGGAACTGACCCCAGTGACCCGAGGTGACCTCCCCATTGTGACATCACACTGACTGTGACATCACGGAACCTATAAATAGGACCGCCTCTCCCTCGCCGGCTCAGTTAGGCTTCAGCAGCTCGCGAGGCACTTCTACGTTCTCATCAGTGTGGATTTAATCAAGCTGACGCTCTTATCTAGAGCACTATTATCTAGAACCACGGACAGGTTCTACGTCTGATTCGATTTTCAAACAGGACGAGGTAAGAACCATTTATTGATTACTGATCACAACACCAGCGAACCTCTCAGTTTGAAGGCCATGCGGCCTGACGTCACATAGGCTGAGAGCGTGAGTCTAGAACACCATGTGTCCAAAAGTTTGTGGACACCCCTTGTATTGAAGGCTACTCAGCAATTCAGCTACTTTAAGTTGCGCCCATTGCTGACACTGATGTGCAAATGCACACACACACACACACACACACACACACAGCTTGTCTAGTCCCTGTAGAGAAGAAGTACTGCCAATAGAATAGGACTCTCTGGAGCAGATCAACATAAAGTGTCCCAAAACTTTTGCCCACTCTACTCAGCAGGCATTTGATTGACTTAATATTGTCCAATCACTGTGAAACCTGAATGCTATATCTGTTAACTCCATGACCCTATAAAGTCTCATGAGGTTTGGCCTCTGGGGGGCGCTGCTTATAAAAAAAAAAAACACATACACGATATAGCCATAACATTAGTACCGCTATTGTCGCCTAATATTGTGAAGGTCCCCCTGGATACTGCTCTATTTTCTATGTTGCACTGAGGCGTTAGATCAGGCTGACCAATCAGAGCTCCGTTGTCATTGTTGCAGACCCAACAAACGAGCTGACATTAGCAACGAGCTAACTATAAAACTGCAACGCCCCAGTTATTAGCTAGCGTTAATACAGCCTATGCTAACGTAGCTGATGTCTGTCTGCTCAGCCATCCAGGAGAACACTGACTTTTTTGAGCCGTTCACCTTCTTAACCTTCTAATGTTCTGCTCCACCTTCCATCTGCAGGAGAACAATGCAAAGCAACCTCGTCCTAGGAAGTTTTGGCTACACTGTGGTCAGCAACATCGGCAGAGGGACTTACAGCACGGTCCAGCTGGCCCTGTCCACGAGACACTGCAAGACGGTGGCCATTAAAATGATGCAGCGCAGAGGGTTCCGACCCATCTTCTGAAAACACCTGATCCGGGAGCTCACCATCATTAGAAGAGTCCGGCACCCACACATCATCCAGGTGCTGGAGGTTTTTGAGATGCCTAACGGAATGGTGTACATAGTGATGGAGGCCGCCGCCATGAATCTCCAGCAGAAGATCAGGGAACTTAACACCGTCCCCAGTCAGCAGGCCAGAGAATGGTTCTCCCAGCTCCTCAGTGCTGTGGAGTACCTGCACCAGCAGGACATCGTTCACAGAGACCTGAAATGTGAGAACGTCCTGCTGGCACACAACGGCCAAGTCAAACTCACTGACTTTGGTTTCAGCCGCTTTTCAAAGGGCTTCCCTGAGGTCAGTCGGACCTTCTGCTGCACGCCTCTCTTCGCTGCGCCGGAGGTGCTTTTGCAGGTGCCGTATGACCCGAAGAAGAATGACGTGTGGGGCCTGGGCGTCATCCTCTACACCATGATCACCGGCCAGTTTCCCTACATGGACGTGAACAGGGCCAAGCTCCCGCTCCTCCAGCAGCAACCCCTGAGCTATCCAAGTTCGCTGAATGTGGAGACGGCCTGTCGGGATCTCATCTCCTACATGCTGTGCTTCGACGCTTTCGACCGGCCTTCAGTCTCAGAGGTCGTGCAGCACCCGTGGTTGCAGATGAGGGAAGAACCGTAAGTAAAGCACTATGCATCAACAGCTTTTTGGATAATAGGTAGCGTACAGTATTGATCCCCTAACCATTTCTACATCTCCCTATTGCTTCTCTTCCATCTCCAGAGTTCTAGACAGGTTGGATGGGGCGGCCGTTGCAGACCAGGAGGACAGTGGGAGCAGCACAAGTCCTGGTGGAGACGTCAGATTACTCCAGCCGAGCCCAGAGGTGGACAGAACCTCCTCTTCTTCTTCTTCCTCTGAAGATGAGCTGTTCTTCAGCGCTGAAGAGTCAATAGAGGAAGAATGGCATTCTCTTTTTGGTTCGAGCACCGACAGAGACGCTCTCTCGTCTCAAGATGTGGGACCGGAGCCTGAGCAAAAGGAGAGCAGCAGTAGAGCTGCAAGTGTTACTTGCAGAATTGTAGAGGAGGAGGAGGAGCAGTACGGCTGTTGTCCCCTTTATGCTGGATTCAAAAGGGCGGCTAACACGTTCATTGTGGCACCAATTGTCAGAGCCTCCCAGAGGATGAGGAGGTTTTTCACAGATAGATCTGGTGTACACAACTCCTCTGCTGTCCAGCAGGTGGCTCATCATTCTGCCGCCTCTACAGAAGCTCCAGACGTCCCCCTACAGGCAGAATCGCCCCCCCAGCACTCAGCAAAGCAGGGAAAAAAGAAGCTGAGGTTCCCAAAGTTTAAGGTAGGTGCCCCAGATTTTATCTTGTAAAATCTCTTTAAATGATAGTCGGGAAGTTCCGGTGGTCAATCTATTTGTCCTTTTGTTCCTGCAGCAGATCCTGAAGAAGAAGGCCAAAGGGGATTCACCCTCTACAGACATCCAGCACTGCTAGAATCAAGGTATGTGAGGTCTTCCAAAGGTGTTGTAAATAGTTCCTTCAGCAGACCCTGAAGACCCTAAAGCTGGAGCAACGTTCATCAGCCAAATCAGGAGAACCCCACTCAGCTCTTCTTCAGTTCCTGCCTGCATCTGACCTTTGATTCCACGTCTTTTTTCTTCTGTCTGCTGTGCTATCCGGGTCGACCCAAGGAGGATGGGTTCCTCTTTTGAGTCTTGGTTCCTCTCAAGGTTTCTTCCTATTTGATCTGAAGGAGTTTTTCCTTGCCACTGTCGCCATTGGCTTGCTCAAAAGAGGCTGGGACCTGAATCTCTGTGGAGCTGCATTCTGGTAATATCTGTAGTCAAAAGCTCTAAATGTTTTTAATTAGGTCTCGATTTAATGGATTTAAATTAGGCATGCATACTCGCCCAACACCAGTCCAGAGACCTCGGCTGTCTTGGTGAAAGTGGGTGGGAGAACTGCCAGACAGACTTGGTTGTTCTTAACAGGTAGTGTGGATCTGCTGGTAAAGGCTGGCAGAGGACTTTGTCTGAACCTCTGATCTCTGAAAGAGCTTCTCATGTTCTGGAGGAGGTTTGGGACATTGGGATTGACCCTGTTCGAGACCTCATGTGGACGTGGCTGTGCAAAGCTGTGGCCGAAAGCTTGTTGATGCCTGCTGAGGAGGAACGAGGCTTTGTGAGCTTGGTCGGTTCGGGACACTCGGACTCCACTAATGGGTATTTGCAGGCAAAGGGGGTAGCAGCTTTGGCAGTGGCGGAAGCAAAATCCAGGGCATGGAAGGATTTTGGAGAGGCCATGGAGAATTACTTTCAGGCAGCCTTAAGGGGGTTCTCGACAAAATGCTCCAACAATTCAGAAGGGGAAGGAGGGACTCTCTCCGAACTGTGTCCAATCTCAGTAGGGGTGGTGGAGCTCTGAACTCAGCTGAGCATGTTGTTGAGCACTGTCAGGAACACTCTGAGGAACTCCTGCACCCAGGGAACATGCCTTCCATCTAGGAGGCAGGGCTGAAGGTGACCAGGGAGTCAGAATCCATCTCTCTGGGCAAAGTCACTGAGGTCGTTGGAAAGCTTTACAGTGGCAAAGCACCAGGAGAGGATACGTAGCCTGGTGTTCCTGAAGGCTCTGGACACTGGGGGGCTGTCTTGGTTGATAGGCCTCTACAGTGTTGGATGAACCCTGGGAACAGTGCCTCTGGACTGGGCAAACTGGGCTGGTGGCCCGGGAAAGCCTCTGCCAGGGTACTGGACAGGAGAATCTGTCCGATAGTTGGACCTCAAATGTGGGAGGAGCAATGCAGACTCAGTGCTTACCATTGACTGACGGACCAGCTCTTCCCTCAATCTCAGATAGTTGAGAGGGCATGGAAGATTGCCACTCCAGGCTACATCTGTTTTGTGGGCTTGGAGAAGTTCTCTGAGCCATCTTGTGGGAGGTGCTCCGGGAGCATGGGGGGCTGCCCTGCGGTGCCTGTGCTCGCAATGTGAGAGCTGTGTCCATAGTCCTGACACTTCAAGCTTGTTTAGTGTTAGCATTGGACTCCTTCTGGGCTGGGCCCAGGGGAGTGCCTCCTGGTGGAGGGCCAGGGGGTTGCGTCTCTGCTGATTGCAGGTTAGGCAGTTTCACTGGCCTCAACATGCAGGACCCTCCAGTGCGCACTTGACCAGTTTTCTGCTGAGTGTGAAAAGGTTGGCATGAGAATCTGCACCTCCAAGTTTGGGGCCATGGTAGTATTCCAGATCAGGAAGGCAAGGATATAGATAACCCTCCTCAAGTGATGGCGTCTTTTTCGCGAGTGAGGGGATGAGGGGATCATGTGATCAACTGTCAGTCACTGGACTGCACTGGTGAAGAGAGAGCTGAGCAGTGAAGCACAACTCTTGATTTACCGGTTGATCTGCATCCCGCAACCCTCACCTATGGTCAGGAAACGTCGGCACTGGCCGAAAGAATGAGATGGCAGAGCCAGGCTCCTTCACACTGAGAGGAGCCAGCTGAGGTGGGTCAGACCGGCCTCCCGGTCACCTCCCCATGAAAGTGTACCAGGCACAACCGACTGGGATTAGACCCAGGACGGCCCAGGTCCCACTCGAGGGACAATGTCTCCTGCCTGGCCTGGGAGGGCCTGGTGGTCCCCCAGGTAGGGATCTGCTGGGATGTCTGGGCTTATGTGCTTGTCTGATCGTGATCACGGCCCTCAATTGGATCTAGTAGATAAAAATGTTAAAGTTCTGCTATATCATGAATCTCAGAGCAGCCAGCAGAGAATCTTCTCAACTAACATTCCTGAGAAATAAAGTTTTTTTTTTAAGTTAAGCAGCTTCACCGTCCTGAGAAGTTTCATTATTTCAAAACAGAAAAATAAATAAATAATAATTTTAATTTCACGCTGTATTTCTATCACGGCTACCACTAACTACCACTAACAAACACTAACAACTACTAACTACCGGTTACTACCACTAACTACCATTAACTACCATTAACTATTTGGCCATATAAGTAATTTGGCCAGATGATATGACAGTGGAATGTATGTAGCATGACCAGCAGGTGGCAGCAGACAGCACAATATTCCACCCTCACTCTAATGACGTATGGGTCCTATGTTCCATGTGCAGTGTATGTGTTCATAGATACCACAGGTAACATATCCAAGTGGGACTTGTGTGGGTTGGCCTAACTGGGAACCAGAAGGTTCTGTACACCCTGTACTCAGAGCCTAGATTTAAAACAAATCTTACTTGGGTCCAGAGTTGGAACAGGTGTTCACGACCTGAATGAGAGTTAAGCGAACGTTTCCTTTACTTTGTAACTGAACATATTTACCTGGACCAGAAGCAATGCCTGGATGTTTCTTCAGGAGTCTTCACTCTTCTAGTAAACTCAACACTATCTAGTATGTAATATTTGAATGCAGGTGATAGAGGTTATAGCTACAGTGGTCCAACGGAGTAATGACCACGAGTCATACTGATGTCCTCAGAAGTTTTATTTCATAAAAATAAAAATCTTGTTCAAGACATGCATTGCCCAGTGTCCATGAAAGGGCATATCAAAGAAACATTAATGCACAGTATAAACACACGATTACCAGGTGCGCCTCTTAGACCATGTGTAAGATCAGAGTGTTTTGGGGTTCCACGTCATCGTCAGAAAAAAGCTACACCTTTACACCTTTTAATTTTATAAAGCAAGTTAATGTACTAGATTCATGTACAGGATCATTATGGGTGTATGTATGACATGGAAAAAGGCAAGACCTTATCCAGCATATTTCTAAGAGGCAAGAGGAAGAAAAGGTTTGCTTAACTTTTTTTTTTTACAGATAATACTTTCCCATAATATAATATTTTTAAATAATAGTGAGGAGATGTAATTGGCCCATTAAGTACAGTTTTTAATTGTAGTCAATGCATAATATAATTATTCAGTATGAATTAAGAGTAAATATCAAACACCACAAGCTAGACTAACCAGCTTTTTATACCAGAAGCTGCAAGACTGTAGTGGATAAAAGGGATTTATTTGGCCGGGCCTAGAGAGACATACAACCGACTGGGGTGTTTAACATTCTGTAACATGGACTGGTCCTACCGATCGACTGCCCCCCCCCCCCCCCCCCCCCCCCAGTTTGTTTTACTGTACAGAATTAATACTTAACTAGACAAACATTTGCTTGCTAGCTAGCAACCTATGTAGCTCTAGCTAGTTGTCTTTAAGCATGGAAGTTTAAACTGGTCAGCCCATTAGGAGAGACTAACAGTGATATGGAGACACTGAACTAAGGACTGTTGTGGAAGCAACAAATAACATACATGAGTTCATTGAAAATTCATGTTTTAGTTTAAGCAGCAAAACATAGTTTAGTTTAAGCAACTTCACAAAGAAATGTTCGTTATATTAACTAGTCCAAATATTTTTAGTGTTTTTGCCAATAGCTATAAGAAATTCCCATTCACTAAAATCTTCAGAACTCAAATCATTGATGTAGCTTTCTTTAGGTAGAAATGAGTGATCGAGATATTAATGATTTGAACTTATATGATATATTAACGGAGCCTGTGAGATTTATTTAAATATAAAAGAATGCTGAGGCGGGTATCAACCCCTACATTTGTAAAATGTGCCCATTCCCTAAAATGGTATTGTCTTCAACTGCAACCTGGCGAGGGACACAGTGTCGTACCTGGGCTACATCCTGAAGGGAGGAGTTTTACAGCCTGAGGTGTTACGGTGTGGTGTGGGGTTTGGACTCCAGTGCAGTTGAACTTTTTCCTTTAATATTATTAAATGAAACGACCCCTTTTATGGTGTGTGCTTGGTGAAACTGGTGACTGTTGGGCTTCAACTCCCAACCCTGGTAATGGGAGCCCAGTGCACTTCCACTGCACCACCACAGCTGTGAGAGGGGGCAGTATAAACACTGTTCATAAGCAACATAGAAAAACGGCAGGAAAACAAACAAAGGAAAAACCAGGAGTGAAGTTTACTCCAACAAAAGACAACAACTCAAACTCTTTTCTCTTCACTTTAGCTTTTCTTTACTGTTAACAACTCAAACTGTTTTCTCTTTTAACTTCAGCTTTTCTTTACTGTTTACAACTCACTGTTTTCTCTTCACTTTAGCTTTTCTTTACTGTTCACAACTCAAACTGTTTTCTCTTCACTTTAGCTGTTCTTTACTGTTCACAACGCAAACTGTTTTCTCTTCACTTTAGCTTTTCTTTACTGTTCACAACGCAAACTGTTTTCTCTTTTAACTTCAGCTTTTCTTTACTGTTCTCACTTGAACCCACTGTTACCGTTCACCCCTCTACAAAGGTGCGACGGGGAAGTGTGTTTGGCTGGGTGTATTTATACCGTGCCACACAGGTGGGTCTGGTCAGCGTTGATCACCGCTGGGGATTCTGGGGCTTGGAGTTCTTTGCTCCAACCCCACCAGCTTTCATACTTTGTTGGCCGGGCCCCTCTGCTGGTGGCTGACGGTACACACTGCCTGCTCACACGAGGTCGACAAAGTGGAGGCAGTTAGAGGATGTGCCGTACCGAATTTCGGTAAATCTGTAAATTTGTGTAAGGGGGTTTGTGTGTGAGGAGGTCAGAAGATCTGCCCCTTCACCAAGATTGCTGCTTTCATTAAACTTTGTTACTGGAAAATGAAAACCTCTCTACCTCTGTGATCTCGCCTCCTGGGGGACTTTCGGTAGGAGTGGCGGCCCAATCAGGTTCCTTCCCTCGGTTAACCGGGCCCTCGGTTAAACAGTAGAAGAGTATGAAGACGTTGATGGTATTGTGTGTGGATTGTACGTTTTCCCCCCGACCAGGCCAGAAGTGGAGCAGTGCCTCAGCTGCCGAGCACCAGCGCACCACCGGCTTTTTAGTGGCCTGGAGACTGCGGAGGTGTAAGAAGTGATTGTCTTATTATTGTTGTTTTACTCTGTACTTGGACACAGTGACAACAGTATCTACTTCAACAGCACAGTTTCAGATGTTTTTTAGCTGTGATTATATTTATCGACACCTTGTCCTCCTCCTCCAGCTCCCTCTTTAGTCCTATATTCCTTACCACCTGATCGTGGAGGATCCACCGCATTCTGCTTGATTTCTGTATATTTTGGAAAAGTCGTTTTTGTCGAGAATCCCTCCTATCCCACCTGTAAATACGACCTCACTGGCTGATCAATGCAATTGCAATTAATGATAAAAAAAATGCTGTTCTGGATTACACCTTGCAGGACCTGCCAAGAGAGGAGCTGCACTACGCAAAGAGAGGAACATCTGGAAAACTCGTGTTTCATCTAGAATCCCAAGTTTCTCCACTTGTAAATTCGTCCTCCCTGGTTGATCATTGCAATTTACATTGGTTAAAAACGTCTGTCCCGGTTTAAACAACTTAGCAACCTTGGCTATGCCAAGAGCGTAACATCTGATAAACCCGCGTTTCATCTAGAATCCAATTTTGTTATCAATTATTATTATGATTTTTTTTATTATTAGAATGTGTTTTTGACCAAAGTTGAAACTATAACTACACCAACTTGCTTGGTTTTAGATGCTTTTTAAATATTTACATCTTGTCCTTCTCCTCCAGCTCCCTCTTAAGTGTTTAATTTTTAGTACCTTCTCCCTGGATTTGTTGTGTCTCATCTAGAATCCCGTTGATCCCACGTGTAAATACATCCTCACTGTCTGACCTGCTGTCACACCAAGAGCGGAGCTGAAGAGCGGATGTAACGTGGTACTCACCTACAGCGGGTTGTGAACCCAAGCCGCCGGTCCAGGCGGTCCGGCGCGCTACTGAATGAACTACCATGATCACGTTACCACACACACACTCGACCAGAGTCAAAAGATCCATCAGTGGGGCAACTGTATCTGTGTGCCTATATAGCCTACTGCCCAGGTGTTTTGAGTTGGCCTTAATTACTGGCTGGTGTGACTCTGGGCCACCCCCTGGTGGCAGACGGAGGCCTTGCCCTAGAGCCACCCCTTACAGCGGAACATCTAAGAAACCCGTGTTTAATGTAGAATCCCAGGTTTCCCACTTTTAAATGCGACCTTACTGGCTGATCGAGTGTAATTTACAATAGTTATGAAAGGTATATCCCATTTTATTCAGCGTAACAATGTAGAGGGTGGACACCAACAGCGGAGCACCCTGATTATTTTTAGAATGGGTTTTCCACCAAAAGCGGAGCCAACCTGTAGAAGATGTGATTGTTGTGTCAATTACCTTTATGATCATTTTTATTATTATTTTTAGAATGTGTTTTCGACCACAGGTGAAATTGTATCTACTCCAACAGCTCGGTTTGAGATGTTATTTTTTTGTCATTATTATTATTATTGTCATTATTATTATATAATTATTTTATTTTTTATTACAATGCGTTATCGACCACAGGTGAAACTGTAACTACTCCAACAGCTCGGTTTGAGATGTTTTTTATTGAAACCTTATTCTTCTCTTCCAGCTCCCTCTATAGTCTTTTATTCTTTACTACCTTCTCAGAGTTCCCTCCTCATTCTGATTGGTTTATGTTTATTTTCTCATTTTCACATCACATCTAGTACTAAGTACTAACTAAGTCGTGTTTCATCTAGAATTCCTATTTTCCCCTTTATAGGGGAAATATATTTTGGTACTACGAGGTTGCAAGCAATGGTTTTTGAGTTCTAAAACTTTTTTTAATGAGTAATGTTACAATCAGTGTGGGCAGTACACGCCCTCTGCTGGATGGTAGGCAGTGAGGCACTGCTCTGCATCACTGACGTGTTCTGGATGTTTCTGTTTTCTACTGAAAGTAAAACCTCGATATTGATCCTCTCTCTATATCTTTGAGTCTTTGATCTCTGAGGATTAAACTCTGATTGGTCTAGGTTTAGGTTTAGGCCTGCTGCTCTTAGAATGGACCCAGAGTCTGTAAAAGGAACCGATCATTGTTGTTTTTATTAACCATAATAATTCTTCATTCTTAATCAAATCAAACTCCGCCAAACTGAAGCATCATAAAAATCTAAAAACAGGACTACAAACACGAGCCTGTCATCAATCAACCCTTTCATGCAGAAATGGTGAGAAATCAATCCAGATGTTTATCCAGAATGTTTCTCTTCTCCTTTTTAGCCTGTTAAATGTTTCCATTTAAAAATCAACATAATATTTTTAGGAGTTGTCCATGTGTCCACTCAGGAGGTCAGTGTGCTATACAAAGTGCAGCTACAAGAAATAAATATCAAACATCGAAGAAGTCAAATCTACACCCGAACGCTGTACACCAACAACCGTGGAGGATCTGGTGGAGTTGTACACCCCACAAATGGGCAAAGCTCAAGCAGTCAGAGAGATGGGAGTGTCTGATTGCAGTCAGCTCTGATACGCTGATTTCTACACTGATGGAGGTTCAGCAGATGATCTTTTCTGCATGAAAACAGAAATCAGGGTCTAAACACTTGTTCTCAGCAGAAACAACAAGTCTGAGCTTCTGTCTGATAACAATAAGTACTGTAATAAAAGGGCAGTGGATTGTTTTTCTGCTACAGACATGACAGTATTGTACTCAAACACACCTGAATAAAGATGTTAATTTAAAGGAAATGGAAATTTTTTGAACGATGCTGATTGGACTGGCAGGTGGCAGCTGGTCTGGCACAGGTTGAAGGGACCCCAGCGGGCGGAGTTAGTTCTGAATGGAGAAAGCCAGAAGGTAACACAGACATGGGAGCACCCTGGTTTATTATCAAATATAACAAGTGCTTTCTCTAAATTCAGTCAACCTAAATAGCAATAGGGATTGGATAATTCCCCCTGTAACTGTATAGCAAAATGTAAAACAATAGTTTACAAATCTTTCTAATTTCTTTACTTCAAGCTTTTCAGTCCCTGAGATCATTATTGGAAGCCTTGTGGACCACATGTATGTATGTACACATTGTGAAATGTTCACTGATCTTTTGGTTAGTGTGGATGAAGGAAAGGTGGTGTAAACCAGGACTTGCCACATGAAGAAGAGCACAACAACTCCAGGTAAGTTCCAACAGCGTTGTGATTTTATTAAAGGATTCCCCTCAGAAAAACTGTACGAAAGGGAAATAAAGGAGAAGGAATAGGGCCCAGAATAGTCTTAATTTATGAACATTAGTTCATATTGCATTCGAAGAATATTCTACGAAGTACATGCCCTACGTTCTAATGCTCATCGGAAGGTTATTTATCATATGGTTCACTAGGAAATGACACCATAGGATATCACAAGACAACGACATTAATCCTGATCCTAACCCTGACCCTGGCCCCTAATCCTGGCTCTGACCCTAATCCTAACCCAGACCCTAACCCTGGCCGTACCCCTTGCCGTAACCCTGACTCTAATCCTGACCCTAATCCTGAACCTAACCCTGGCCCCTAATCCTGGCTCTGACCCTAAACCTAACCCAGACCCTAACCCTGGCCATAACCCTAACTCTAACCCTAATCCTGACCTTTACCCTGACCCTAACCCTGACCCTTACCCTGACCCTGACCCTGACTCTGTATTACACAGCTCATTAAACGACTCTGATGATCTCCTGGCCGTGTTCAGATGCTCCACTGCTGCTCCGTCGCTGATATGTGGTGTGATATTGATGGTTGTATTTAGTGTAAAAGGAACCACTCACAAGAAAGTGTCTCCCAGGACATGCCCAGGACAACCTCCAGGAATTAGAAATGCAGTGCAGTCAATAATACATCAGGTACAGCAGGAATAGCTGGTATTTGTGATTCTCACCAGCAGAGGGAGGCATTTCACAAGCTTAAACAAGTCTCTACTAGTGCTCTAAGCACAAGTTTTGGTCTGGACAATAGCCAATCAGCAGCGAGCAGCAATACTGTTCACACTCTTTTTACACCTTCAGACTGGGTTTACTCACCTGTTTGTACAGTTTAGCCATTAATTCTTACAGTTTATAGAGTGTATTCTCTTTATCTGAGGCAGAATGAGCCAAAATATACATCTCTAATGTAAAAAAGCAAGAATTCTCTCACAGGTTTTTTCTCTAAAAAAAAGTGAGAAATTCAATGACTGCTTGTACAAACTGCAGCTACTTTCCACTTTCTTCTGAAATAGGCACTTTTGTTTTTTTGGAAAATGCTCAAATTTTGTTTTGTTTATCTAAAGTTACAAGGTCAAAAGTTCTGCAATGTTTGCTGGTTATTTTTGGAAGATAATTCACACGTAGGCCATACTTATACCTTGTCTTGCTAAATAAGTGCTCCTAATTTGGCTTTTGTGTAGTTTTGAGAATTGGAAACTCACAAGAACATGAAAAACCAACATTTAAAGATCAATCTAAATGATAAAATATAGGAATTTTGGGTGTAGAAGCAGAAATCCACCAGAGAACATAATGATCTAATCAGACTTTAATCAGAGAATGTTACCCAACAAAATATGCTTTGGGCTTAAACATCAAAAGATTTAAATGGAAAGTGCTGATACTAGTAAAATAATAATATAAAATCTGAATAAAAAAATAACTAAATTAACATTTAAAAAGAATATAATATTTTAATTTATATTTTAATTAAGAGAAAATACATTTTTCTGGGCACTTTGCATAGCCAGTACTTTGTAACCTTCCCTTTAGCAAGCATCACGGCTATACATTTTTAGGTTCAAATGCATATATATATATATATATATAACTGCTACTGTGTAACTGCTACTTGCTGCTAAATTTCCTTCTTGATCAAAAGTATCTATCTATAATATCTATATCTATCTTCAGTTCTTCTTTGGGAGATGAAGGTCCTAGTTCTCTGAGGTTCTTGGGTCGTCTTGCTGCACTGCTTTTTTGATGTCTATCCACAGATGTTCAGTTTTTAGGTTGGGGGACTGTGAGGACCATAGCAAAGAGGCTTCAGCTTGTAGGTTAAGCAGGTAGGTTAAGAATTATTATAATGCCGTGGAAGCTCATTCAGAAAATTCCCCACAATGAGCAGTTCTCTTGGAGTGTTTTCTTGGTCTTCCAGAGCTTCCAGACCTTGAGACCAGGTCTTGACTTTCATCGTTCCTCTTGAGTACCATTTTTTTAAACATTGCAAACTGAAGAAATGACTTGTAGGATGCCCTAATATTTTTGAGGTAGGGTTAATAGATGAAATCATGCTTTCTCACTTGCACGGTTACCTCGTCTTACTCATTGTGTCCATTACTCCAGCCCTGCCTCTCTCAACACTTTTCTCCCTTCATCTGCTAACACGCTCAGACCATTTTCTAGGAGACCCCGTGTCATGCTGAAAGAGATTACTCCTGCTGCAACGTTTCCTGCGACAGGCACCAAACTGCAGAGAAACTCTCCAACTGCGGACCCTCCCATTCTGAGCACTGATGCTTCTGCAAGTTCCTTCAAAAGTGGAGCCTTCTTCAGGGACTTCAGTTCTGGCTTGTTCACTCGTTCCGAGAGCTTCTCCAGTGATCGGTCATCCAGGCTGAACGTGTGGTAGCACCTCGTAAAGAAAGACATCACCATGGCTGTATCACATGCAAAAGACAGACCGGGCACTGGAACTGCTGCAATACCACCGGAGAGGATGGCTGCAGCCCAGATGACCTTCTTGAACATGACGACTTTCTCCTCCAGCATAGCCACTGAGGTGACGGGTGCAGACTGCAGTAGAGCGAACTGCTTATGCTCTGGAAGCTCCGAAGTTAGAGTGGACACGAGCTCCTCAAAATCAAACTCAGAAAGATTCCTGGAGGAAATGAGGAAAACTGGGGGGTTTCCCAGATCCTTTAGGTTTCTCTGACAGTCTTCTCTGATTTCTGAGAGAGTTTCCTCCCTATTGAAGGTTTTCTTTTCTTCTTCTGCTCGAATATCAATGTCTATCTTTGATCTGATGAAGTAAAACTTCTTCTTTGCTTTTTGGATCTCTTCAGCCAGCATGAGGTCGTTCTCTTTGAATCTGGTTGCTGAGATGATGAGGAAGAAATCATACTTCTTAAAGTCCATTTTCTTAACATACGTCTTTGCCTTAAAGTTTGGGCTTCCAATTCCGGGCAGGTCCCAAAGTTTCACGTTTGGCAATTTGGGATGTTGGTAAGGGGTGGGTTCAGTAGTAGTCTCTCTAACTCCTGTAGCTGCATTTTCTTCACCTCTGAATGCATTAATGAAAGAGGACTTTCCTGCCCCAGTTTCTCCAGTTACAGCTATGTCCAGTGAGACATTAAACAAATGGTCAATCTGCTCTTGTGCCTTTTTCTTTGCTTTTTCAAAAGTGGATTCTCCAGATGCCTGGATTGCTTCATTTGCATCAGAAATGTGACTGGCCATGGTCAGTCTGAAGAAAGATATGAAAACAATATTTCTATGGCACAGTTTCTGTAGATGAGCTGCTGCTCTTTAAAGGACCTTTTGTCTCCCTTTTCCTCAAACTGTAAAGATGTGCTGTGAAGATACAAATCAACATAAATCATCAAAACAAATTGGGATAGATCTGTATTTACATCTCACAGCAGGGCTTCAGCATCAAGTGACTAAATTATGGGGATTGATGGATGGTAATTATAAAAGGGGGAAGAGCTTCAGTATAATTATATTCAGTTCCAGTCCACCTAACCAACATATTAATTTGGGGCCCACATGGGTGGAACGTGGGCATGGACAGTTAGGGGGCTTGTCCTGAGTTACTGGGTGTTGGGCTTACTAAATGGGCTCCACTGTTACAGCCTAATTACAAAATAATACTTTTTTTCTGCTTTGTTCTCTTCATTTTTACATGATGATCAAAAAAATCCAGTCTCTGTCTTGACTCGGACATGACTACTAAAGGCCTAAATGGGTAATTCTTCATTTGGAGTCGGAAACCATGTTACAAAGGTTGGAGGGCTTAAATGATGGCTAAAATATTAGTAACAACTCCAAAAGTACATATATACATTCTTACAGTTAACATAAGATAAATATGTACTTAATTTAATTGATATTTTTGTCACAAAGACACTGGGAAACTGGTATTATATTTTGTCAGATGTTTTGAACTCTATTAAACTGCTTTCCTGGATCACAGGTCATCAAAGAATAAGCATGAGAAGTTAAGTCCATACATGCTCATTTTGTCTAATTAATTTAATGATCATTTTATCAGGCAGCACATAACATATGCATCACTGGTGTTGCACACGTGGACAAAATTGTTGGTACCCCTCGGTTAATGAAAGAACCCACAATGGTCACAGAAATAACTTGAATCTGACAAAAGTAATAATAAATACAGGTAGTCACTGTGCTGTTTGGTGATCGCACCATCCGTTGTTGTTTGTGAGCCAAAGTGGACTTCATGGGAGACGACCAAGGAGGACACCATTGTTGAAAACCAATCATAAAAAAGCCAGACTGGAATTTGCCAAATTGTTGACAAGATGTTGACAAGCCCCAAAGCTTCTGGGAGAATGTCCTATGGACAGATGAGACAAAAATGGAACTTTTTTGCCAAGGCACATCAGCTCTATGTTCACAGACGTAAAAATGAAGAATATCAAGAAAAGAACACTGTCCCTACTGTGAAACATGGAGGAGGCTCTGTTATGTTCTGGGGCTGCTTTGCTGCATCTGGCACAGGGTGTCTTGAATCTGTGCAGGGTACAATGAAATCTCAAGACTATCAAGGGATTCTAGAGAGAAATGTGCTGCCCAGTGTCAGAGAGCTTGGTCTCAGTCGCAGGTCATGGGTCTTGCAACAGGATAATGACCCAAAACACACAGCTAAAAAACACCCAAGAATGGCTAAGAGGAAAACATTGGACTATTCTGAAGTGGGCTTCTATGAGCCCTGACCTAAATCCTATTGAGCATTTTTGGAAGGTGCTGAAACATCCTGTCTGGCAAAAGCACCCTTCAAACCTGAGACAACTGGAGCCGGTTGCTCATGAGGAGTGGGCCAAAATACCTGCTGAGAGGTGCAGAAGTCTCATTGACAGTTACAGGAATCGTTTAATTGCAGTGATTGCCTCAAAAGGTTGTGCAACAAAATATTAAGTTAAGGGTACCGTCATTTCTGTCCAGGCCTGTTTAATGAGTTTATTTTTTAAAAATAATTCTGTTGATGCATGGTTGAAAAGCAATGTCTGACTTTAATTGGTTACTTTTGTCAGATTCAAGTTATTTCTGTGTGTCAAGACTGGCTAGGTCAGACAATGACGAGTAAACACTCGCAGGGGATGGCTCGATGCGAGAATGCTTTATTCAGCAACAAAACCAGGGGTAAACAAAAAAAATGCAGCAATAATACAGGAACTAATGAATAACCAAAACAAACGTGACTACAGAACATGGGCAACACAAAATGCACACCTGAGGCTAAGCTTGATGGGGAAACTTGACAGGGAGGTAAGTTAAGAACATACTACTAGCAAACTACAACAAACTACTAGCCATGCCAGCGGAAACACGGGGGATAACAGAAACAGCGCTCGTCAGGCGCAACAGAACTTACTTGATGTGAATACGGAGCTGTGAGATCAGTCGCTGAAACCAGGAGGCGACCAACGAACAAACTAGAGCATTAGTACGCTCTTGAACGGTAATAGCCGAGTAGAACACTGGAAACGTGAAGGATTCCTATGGAAGTCGGGACATGAACAGAGGCAGGCAGGGCTGCCGTCGTGACTTGAGCAGAGGCGGGCTGGGCCGCCGACGTGACTTAAGCAGAGGCAGGCGGGGCCAACGACGTGACTTGAGAGGGGGCGCAGGGCGCCGTCTTGACTTGAACCCAGACCATGGGTTGCTGCCGTGACTGGAGCCGGGACCGCGGGTGCCGACATGACTGGAGCTGAGGCGCTGGGTGCCCACCACCGGGGTAGGGACCGTGGGCATGGACGAAGGCGTGAGGTGGCACACGCCCACCTCCATGGGTTCGCTGTCCAGTGGTCCCATAACTGAGGTGGCTGCGGGCTGGATGATGTGGCTCTGGAACATGGCATGGCTAGGGAACGTGGCATGGCTGGGAGCTACGGGTTGGGTCAGCCCTTCTCAACCAGCTCCTGGCCCCTCAGCACCCTGGGGCCTGGTGGGGGTAGCATGACCTGAGAGCGAGCCTGATGGCGAGCGCGATGAGCTCATCCAGCTCAAGCAACTCACCTCGGCATGCCAACTCTCGCTGCAAACGGTGGGGCCAGCCCGTTGTGGAACACGGCTTAACAGGGAGGTAAACTAAGAACATAAACTACTGGCCGTGCCTGCGGAAAGACAGGGGATAACAGAAACAGCGCTCGTCAGGCGCAACAGAACTTACTTGGCATGAATACGGAGCTGTGAGATCAGTCGCTGAAACCAGGAGGCGACCAACGAACAAAGCAGAGCATTAGTACGTTCTTGAACGGTAATAGCCAAGTAGAACACTGGAGGCTCAGGACGGTAAATTCTCAGCAGTGACAATACTCGCTCTAGCTCCTTAAATACCCCAGCCTCAGGTAATAAAGAAATTAACAAAACCAATGAACATGAATTGACACAGTGAACATAAACCAGAGTCTGTGAAGTCAAACGTAAACGTGGGTGTCAAAATAAGAGTCCTTGATGAACGGCGTGAACTTGAATTGAAAAGTCTGTGAACATGGGCATTAACAGAATGTCAATCTAAAAGTCCTAAGGAGAGCCTGCAGGCCACGGCCCGGGACCAACTTCTGGGCGGGCGTGGCGACGCGGACCTGACACTGTGACCATTGTGGGTTTTTCTTTCAGTAACCGAGGGGTACCAACAATTTTGTGCTCTAATTTTTAAATAACTAAATAAATAAATTTTTACATATTTTTGTCAAATATATTGCCACATTTATTATATTAATTAATTTTTCATTAGTAGTTGCACACGATCACTTGACAGCCGTGCAGATACAAATACTGAAAAAAAAAAAAAAAAACAGAGAAACAAACAGTCCAAAGAAGAAAGCAATTATTAAAGAGAATAAATTTATGGGGAATATATGCAGATTGACTGATCTCTTCATTTGTTATTCATTTGGGATGTGAATTACTTTTAATGATTTTGAATGCAAAAATAATGTTTTGTTTTTGTAAGTGTTCTGCCAAAATATGATAAAATACACAAAATACAAGATAAGCTTATGATCTTTACAGACAATACAGTATTAACTGTAATAAATCACTAAGTATTAAGTGATTAAGTGATTTATTGAAAATTGTCCCCCCACATTTTTAGTCCATTGATGTTTATTCAGTAAAGTTGCTTGTTTTGTCACAGGTTACAGATGTGTTGTAACATGTGGTGTTTGTTCTTTTTCATGAATTTCTTTTTTATTAAAATGGTCCTGCATTAAATATCAATCATTTCTTTCTGCACTTTTTCTAATATATTTACATTTTAATGTTTAATGTACAATAATTTATTATTATTGGGTTTTTTTTTTTTTTTTTTTACTAAATAGTATAGGAAGATGCCTTTAAGTGTAAAAAAGACATCTTTGTTATTTTAGTGCTTGTGTATGAAAGTACTTTGGTAACATGTTTACTTAAATTTCTTTATTTCTAGTTACATTGTAATTTCAATTAAAAATAAATAAATTTATGACAAAATAAATGCAATTTATGTTAAAATATATTAAAATTAGTTGGGAATTAAGCTCTCCATTTTGCATACAGGTTAAAAGAAGTTGTTAATAGATATTTACATGTATCCCCTTTAATTCCCACTTTAAATAGAGAACGACCCAAATGCCCATATACACATTCAACAGTAAAAGCTATGTACACTCAAGAGTGCTATCATCACTCACCTTCATTTCTAGACTGGGGAGCCCCTTTCAGTCCTGGCAGGAGACCAACACTTGTGCTCTTCGGAAATGCAGGGCGATGTACGCTCTTCCGATGGCTGAGCTCCTGTGAGTGCTTGTTTTCCCCCTTCTATATATACAAATTACAGCACAATCTGTACTTGAGAGAAAAGTGGAACTGGCCAGGTACCCCCATCGTCCCAAGCCCTCAGCGCCATCATCTGTTTACCAACTGGGTGACTTCTCGTTAGTCTGGTTTCATAAGCGTACTTCCCTTGTTAGGTTACAAAAACAGGAACAAGAGATCTGGTGTATGATATGAATCATTCTGGCCCGTTACTACATAACTATATATGGGCATTATGTACCTCTACTACTGATACAGTGGTTATCACACACACACACACACATCCTGAGCTGTGTCTAGCCAGTCAGTTTGTGTAACCCCTGCGTTGCGTAACCTTCTCACGGTTACTTCTCATACACTATAGTATGCTGTTGATGTTCCCATGACAATTTTGTACTTACAGATTCAAGTTGTCTATAAAACTGTCTTAACACAAACGGTCCCTCTGCCATGGCGTTCTATCGGTACATCATGCCATGAAGAAATTCTGCATACATGTTACGCATATAAAGACAAATACCTAAATCCCATGATGCAAAGTGAAAGATGAAGATTAAGAGAACCCCATATGGGACTGTTCCACTCAGTAGTGACTCCTTTTAGTACTCCTGTACTCCTGTACATAATCTTTAATAGTGTCCGTTATTTCCTGATGTTCTTCTGGTATGCAATACTATTCAGCCAGGGGAATAGGGAAAGGTGGCATTTTCAACTTCTCAACTAAAACGAGTCAGGTTCTAATTGTATGTCCAAGTTGGTACTTGCTGTCCAACAAGTGTAATGCCATTCCTCGGAGTATGTCCATTCCTATAATCCACTCTTTGATAGGAGTGATTAGGACCTTACATTCCCTTAGTCAAGTCAAGTCAAGTGGGTTTTATTGTCATTTCAACTACATACAGAGAACACAGTGAAACGAAACAACGTTCCTCCAGGACCATGGTGCAACATAGACAGTGCATACAAGACACAAGTGCAACACAAACAAACAAGTGTGAACAGACAACACAACACAGTACAGACCAGAGAATAATAAATAATTGCCGGTAGTGTGCAAATTGTGCAATGTGTAATAAATAGAGTCCAGTGAGGTAGTAAAGTTATTAGTGCAAATGCTTTGTGCAAAAATGCTTCCCCTTTTTTCCTGGGGTAAATGGTTGGAGAGAGAGAGAGAGAGAGAGAGAGAGGGAGAGTGTACATGTACCAGAAAGATATCAGTTCAGAAGTTGAGTTGTGTTGAGGAGTCTGATGGCTTGGGGGAAGAAGCTGTTGCAGAGTCTGGTCGTGTTGGACTGGATGCTGCGGTACCTTCTTCCTGATGGCAGGAGGGAGAACATTCTGTGTGAAGGGTGGGTGGAGTCACCCACAATGCTGGTTGCTTTGCGGATGCAGCGGGTGGTGTAAATGTCCATGACGGAGGGGAGAGAGACTCCGATGATCCTCTCAGCTGTCCTCACGATGCGTTGGAGGGACTTGCGGTCAGAGGCTGTGCAGGTCCCAAACCAGGCAGTGATGCAGCTGCTCAGGATGCTCTCTATGGTTCCCCTATAGAAGAGGGTGAGGATGGGTGGAGGGAGACGGGCCTTTCTCAGCTTCCGGAGGAAGTAGAGACGCTGCTGGGCTTTCTTGGCTGTAGAGCTGGTGTTCAGGGACCAGGTGAGGTTCTCCGCTAGGTGGACACCAAGGAACTTGGTGCTCTTAACGATCTCCACAGAGGAGCCGTTGATGTTAAGCGGAGAGTGGTCCGGTCTTGATTTCCTGAAGTCAACAACCATTTCCTTGGTCTTCTCTACATTCCAGTGAAGGTTGTTGACTGTACACCAGTCTGTCAGCTGCTGCACCTCCTCTCTGTATGCTGACTCGTCGCCTTTGCTGATGAGACCCAGCACAATTGTATCATCGGCGAACTTTATGATGCTGTTAGAACTGTGTTTCACAACACAGTCATGAGTCAGCAGGGTGAACAACAGAGGACTCAGTACACTGCCCTGGGGTGCCCCAGTGTTCATGGTGATGGTGCTGGAGCTGCTTAGAGGGAGCTGCCCTGTTTTAGGCTTCACCCGTTTCTGTTTGCTCATAATGGGCTGCTCCCCATAGCCCTGTTATGGTCATAGGTATTCCCGGAAATTGGTGTGGGTTACCATGCATAAGGGTGGTCTCTGCCCCCATGTCCACTGATGCCCTAACCTGTTGTAAATTGTTTGCTTTCCAGTGGATGTCTACCTATACAAATGGTTTTTAATCCTGTGACCAGGTGCTAGTCTTAATTTCTTTATCATCTGGAACTTGTCTATTATCCTGGTAATGGCCCTTTTTTGGCTTTCACTTTCTTCTCCTCTTTCAGTTTAACAGTTTTTCTCTCTTCCTCTCCCCCCTCCTTGTCTAAAGAATCGAATTTAGAGGAGGACAATTCTTCCTGCCTAACCAATCACTGCCTTAATCCTACTACAGATTAATTTTGTGGAGGAACTGTTTTTAGTAAGGCAGCACTTAGCAGTTTTAGTAGTCAAGACCGTTGTTCCCAACTCGTCTGCATGCCCTATGCATTCGGCTTTTCACATCATAAGCTCACGTACATGCTGTCTACCATCAGATAGAGAATGCCATTTTAAGGTGGAACCAGGCCAGCTATCTTCTAAGCCATGCCTTTCCGACACCCTTTTTGCCTTTAGGGCCAATAGATTATTATCGCCTATATGCCCGTCCTCTTGAATCTTCTGATCCCTGCACTTGCGGGTCGTGGGACAATCCAACAAAATGGCTATGGTCATCCTTGTCAATTGACACCTGGTCATATAACCGCACCATTCAATTATCCAAAGGTTTGTTTGGTTTTTGTTTAAAACGCTCCATTGTGTCTTTTACTCACCTGTTGAATACACCTTTTTCCTATCTGGCTTCTTTGGCCTTAACTATTTGCCCAGCATCCTTCTCGGCCACCCCTGAGGGCTGCTTAACACACTGTTGTAACATGGTGCATTGAGCCTGAAGATGCCAGAGATGCTTTTCCAATGGCATCTATTAGATCTCTCACCTGCCTCTATATCAGCTAATGTTTCACATTTTCATGTAGCTTGCTTTATATACACTACACCCAACACCACTACTGCACTACACCCAACACTTCACGGCATCCTTGGGGTTCACGGGGACCCATCTCAGGCAGGTTACATTAAATATTTGAATTTGGGTTTTGAAAAACAACCATTAAATATTTGAATTTGGGTTTTGAAAAACAACCATTAAATATTTGAATTTGGGCTTTGAAAAACAACCATTAAATATTTGAATTTGGGTTTTAAAAACAACCATTAAATATTTGAATTTGGGCTTTGAAAAACAACCATTAAATATTTGAATTTGGGTTTTAAAAACAACCATTAAATATTTGAATTTGGGCTTTGAAAAACAACCATTAAATATTTGAATTTGGGCTTTGAAAAACAATCATTAAATATTTGAATTTGGGTTTTAAAAAACAACCATTAAATATTTGAATTTGGGCTTTGAAAAACAACCATTAAATATTTGAATTTGGGTTTTGAAAAACAACCATTAAATATTTGAATTTGGGTTTTTTAAAACAAGCGGTTGTAGTAGAGAAGCCCTGAAGGACATCCTGACAGAATCTGCAGCAGTTGAATTCGGCCCTCAGGGAGGAAGGCGTACGGTGCAGGCCCGGTGCTCTATGATTTAATATCAGTGTAATCAGACTGATTATGCTGGGATCAGTGTCTGAACTGATGAACGGGTGTAGTCGTTGGTGGAGAGCTGATTGATCTGTGTTTAGCTGAGAGTCGATTTAACAGCGGTTCATCGTTTATAGGCCGTCACTAAAATGTCATCATTCACGGCACAAGGGCAACTGTAACTCAGCGGAGGGTTAATTAATATGCTTGATGAATACATTAATCTTTACTGTGAGTGTGTGTGTGGGTGAGTGTGTGTGTGTGTGTGTGTGTGTGTGTGTGTGTGTGTGTGAGTGTGTGACCTCTTCTGTAGGACACACACACGGCGTGTAGCTGACTGTGCGAGTGTGAAGTGTGGGGTTTTTCACTTTTAAAAAGTTTAAAAAGTCCCCGTCACCTTGCTGACCCTGAGCACTGTACTGCCTGTTCACACACACACACACACACACACACACACACACACACACACACACACACACACACACTCTTCTTTAGAAGGACAGTGTACACTATTGATTGCAGAGGGATGTTTTTTTTCTATTAGCCTAGCAGGACCTCTTTTAAAAGGCTTGTCCTTGACGTCCCTCCCTCTGCATTTCGGTTCTCCTCTAGAACATTCCACAGACCACACAGCTTTAAGCTTTCACCTCAGCCGCTGGGATCTGTGGTTTCCAGGGATTGAGGAAATGTACGGTAAAGTGTACGTTCAAAATGAATTCATAACAGATCATATTCATAACAAACTTAAAATACAATTTTAGTACATACTGAATCATTTATAGTAGGTACTGAATCATTCATAGCGGTTACTGAATCATTTACAGTAGACACTGAATCATTTATAGTAGATTCTATATCATCATAACAGTTACTGAATCATTTACAGTAGACACTGAATCATCTATAGTAGATTCTATATCGTCATAACAGTTACTGAATCATTAATAGTAGATACTGAATCATTAATAGTAGATACTGAATCATTTATAGTAGATTCTATATCATCATAACAGTTACTAAATCATTAATAGCAGAGACTGAATCATTTATAGTAGATACTGAATGATTCATTACGGTTACTGAATCCTGTCTAGTATTTTTGGAATCATTTATTGCAGTTACTGAATTGTTTATTGTGGATACTGAATCGGTATAGTCAATAATGAATCATTTATTGTAGTTAGAGTTATTTGTTGCAGTTAATAAATCATTTATAGTAGCCACTGAATCATTCACTACAGTAACTGAATCATTTATAGTATTTTGGTAATCATTTATAGCAAATACTGAATTATTTACAGTACACACAGAATCATTCATAGTAGTTACTGACTCATTTATAGTACATACTGTATCATATATAGAAGTTACTGACTCATTTATAGTACATACTGTATCATATATAGTAAATACTGAATAACTTATAGAAATGATCATTTACAGAAGTTACTGATTCATTTGTGGTACATATTGAATCATTTATTCATTAATAATAGTAATCATATTAATAATAGTGCTTAAATGATTAACATTTATTAAAAGTTAAATGAAAATGTTCAGTGAGGCCTGAACACATGTGAACACACACCATCATCATAGTACATGCTCATGTGAGGGACCTCTGTTGAGTGTGTGTCAGGATTGGCTTTTCTGGGTTTTTATTTTATGATGGAGCTGTTGTGTCAGATAGCCACCAGAGGGCAGTGTTGCTTCTAGTCTAAAAATTCTAACCCTGCAGAGAGACCTGTTCATTGCCCGTCTCCAGACTAACAGCTTCACTTATGAAGAAGAATTCCACAAACTTCTTTACATTTTTACATTAATTACATGTTTAAGGTGTAAACCGAGTCATTCAGAGTGGGTTTGGTGTGAAGAGCTCGCTTGGAATGAAACGTACCCAGAACTGTTCACAGAGGGTCATACGTTCTACAACCTTATGCAGTTGGTCATTGGGCCAGAATGTCTATGCTTAATGAATGTGCCATTTAAAAATATATATATAATTGGCTGTAAATTCCACAACTAGATCTACTTTCTACATTAGATCGTAATTTCCAGAAATTTCTGAAAGTCTAATTTTTTGAGTTTTCCATTGGGCCAGCATCATTTCTATAATATTCTGAAGGTTTGCCATTGGCCAGCATCATTTCTATAACATTCTGAAGGTTTGCCATTGGCCAGCATCATTTCTATAACATTCTGAAGGTTTGCCATTGGGCCAGCATCATTTCTATAACATTGTGAAGGTTTGCCATTGGGCCAGCATAATTTCTATAACATTCTGAAGGTTTGCCATTGGGCCAGCATCATTTCTATAACATTGTGAAGGTTTGCCATTGGGCCAGCATTATTTCTATAACATTGGGAAGGTTTGCCATTGGGCCAGCATCATTTTTAGAACATTCTGAAGGGTTGCCATTAAACCAGCATAATTTCTATAACATTGTGAAGGTTTGTCATTGGGCCAGCATCATTTCTAGAACATTGTGAAGGTTTGCCATTGGGCCAGCATCATTTCTATAAAACTGTGAAGGTTTGCCATTGGGCCAGCATCATTTCTATAACATTGTGAAGGTTTGCCATTGGGCCAGCATCATTTTTAGAAAATTCTGAAGGTTTGCCATTGGGCCAGCATCATTTCTATAACATTGTGAAGGTTTGCTATCGGGCCAGCATCATTTCTACAACATTCTGAAGGTTTGCCATTGGGCCAGCATCATTTTTAGAACATTCTGAAGGTTTGCCATTGAACCAGCATCATTTCTATAACATTGTGAAGGTTTGCCATTGAGCCAGCATCATTTCTATAAAATTCTGAAGGTTTGCTATTGGGCCAGCATCATTTCTATAACATTGTGAAGGTTTTCCATTGAGCCAGCATTATTTCTATAACATTGTGAAGGTTTGTCATTGGGCCAGCATCATTTCTAGAACTTTCTAAAGGTTTGTCATTAGGCCAGCATCATTTCTAGAACTTTCTAAAGGTTTGTCATTAGGCCAGCATCATTTCTATAACATTGTGAAGGTTTCCCATTGGGCCAGCATCATTTCTAAAACATTGTGAAGGTTTGTTATTGGGCCAGAATACTTTCTAGAACATTCTGAAGCTTTGCCAGTGAGCCAGCATAATTTCTAGAACTTTCTAGAGGTTTGTCATTGGGCCAGCATCATTTCTGATGTCTAACATGAAAGAATAATGTTTAAATTTCATCACAGAACCATAATGACAGGCGTTGATAATGGTGTTATCTGTGGAGTCACTGTCTGGCTGAAGCTTTGGTGAGCTGACAAATAGCTGCTAAAAGTCTCTTAAGAGACTGCAGGCCGCTCCCCTTCATTATCTAGACCAAGCGTGAACATGGTCTCAGAGCTTCTGAGGTGGAAAATAAAACTCCCACAGAGAGCTCGGCCAGCAACCCTCTCACTGCGCCCTCTGTGTGGGGATGACATCATTTCCCAGTCTCTTGGTGATTGTGTGGTAATTGTGCACCTGAACCCAGAGGAAACTGGAGTCACGCAGGGTTTCGCACTCCGTCTTGTGACCTGGGAGCTGTTTTTTCCCTCAGCGGAGCTTCAGCAGAATACGGAATACAGGAACCCAGAGCAGCAGACCTGTAACAAACACAGAGCAGCTTTTAGTGTCGGACAAAACCCTGTATCTCCATTTTTGCTGTATATCAGATATATATCATATATCAGTCCTTTCTCAATGCGGTCAGTCCTGTCTCAACACCATCCGTCCTTTCTAAACACGATCAGTCCTGTCACAACACCATCAGTCCTGTCTCAACACCATCCGCCCTGTCTCAACACCATCCGCCCTGTCTCAACACCATCCGCCCTGTCTCAACACCATCAGTCCTGTCTCAACACCATCAGTCCTGTCTCAACACAATCCGCCCTGTCACAACACCGTCTGTCCTGTCACAACACCATCCACCCTGTCTCAACACCATCCGCCCTGTCACAACACCATCCGCCCTGTCACAACACTGCCAGTCGTGTCTCAACACAATCCGTCCTGTCTGTCCCACTGTCTGTCCCGTCACAACAAAATCCTTTCTGTCTCAACACCATCAGTTCTGTCTCAATGCGGTCAGTTCTGTCCCAACACCATCTATCCTGTCAAAACACCATCTGTCCTGTCTTAACACAATCCGCCCTGTCTCAACACCGTCAGTCCTGTCTCAACACTATCTGTCCTGTCACAACAAAATCGTTCCTGTTTCAACACCATCTGTCCTGTCTCAACACCACGCATCCTGTCAGAGCACTGTTAGTCCTGTCTCAACACAAAGCGTTATATTCTAAAAATGGACTATTTGAGAAAACAGTGATGGATTAATGCCTGTAACAGTTCAGATGAGGGTGAAGATATATATCCAACATTCTACATGTGTAAAAAAAATACCATGCTAAAAACAGTCAGGGACGTGTGACCAAGGAGAAAATGCTTGAAACGATGAAACCATTCAAACGGATGCAGATTTGTCCGTGACAGAGTCCTGACCTGTCCTTCGTTTGACTCTGTCCTCAGGTTCTACAGTAAGGCTCGTCTTTTGAGGTGAAATGTACGTGTCTGGTAGAATGCCTGGTATATTGTCCTCACCTCATCTACCATGATGTCATTTAGATGATACTGTAGCGGACACTGCCAAGCTGTGGCTGTGAGTCGTTGTCATGGTGAGCGTTGTTATGGTGGGGAAATGTTTGTGAGGGAACTGCAGCGTAAAACAGAGACCTGTGAGACGAAGAAGAAGGTCATTCGGTTGAACCCCATCTTTACACCCTTACCTGAGACCCAGTTCTAGCTAACTGGAAGAATACCCCCCCCCCCCAAACTCACTCTGTCTCTCTCTCTCTCTCTCTCTCACTCACTTACACTCTCTCTCTCTTTCTCTGGTTGCTAGGAGACAGTGTAAGTTCAGGCTCAGATGGCTCTATAGGGTTCTTGTAGGCTCTTGACTTTGACAAGGAAACAACACACCCTCTCTCTCTCTCACTCTCTCTCTCTCTTTCTCTCTCTCACTCTCTCTCTCTCTCTCTCTCACTCACTCTCGCGCTCTCATTCTTTCTACCTGCTTCCTTCTTCCTGCTGTAATTAAAGTGTGTGTAGAAATCTTCATTACAGATAATGACCGACAGTCCGATTAACAGTCTGTTGTTATTTGCAATGAGGAGTTTATGAAGGGGGGCTCGGTTTCGTTTGGACAGCAGAGAGAGGGGTCCGGATGGCCCGCGCAGACTCTGCCAACTGAAGGGGGCAGTACTGATCCTCAATGCTGTGGAATATCATACACTATATGTCCAAATGTTTGTGGACACCCCTTCTAATGTGTGCATATAGCTACTTTTATACAGCGACACAGCTTGTCTAGTCCCTGTAGAGAAGAAGAAGAAGTACTGCCAATAGAATAGGACTACCTGGAGCTGATCAACACTGATGTACCTACTCGCACCATGCTGCTGCATAATGCCAGGTGTGGGCTGTAGAAGGGTATAAAGCCCCCCAGCATTGGGATAAGTCTGACCTCACGAATGTGCGCATGGCCGAATGCCATCCAATCCGCACAGCAATGTTCCAGAACCTATCTAGTGAAAAAAACTGTTGTTACACTCTTAAACAAAGGGGGTTCTTCTGGGGTTCTTCTTATGTAAAGGCAGTGGTTTTGTATCTGGATGATTTATTGGTTCTCAGCCTGGTTTGAGTGAGTCTTCAGTAAGGCTTCATTAAAATCCAGGCCTGGTAGACTTGGGGAAAAGGTCTCTGTCCATATGTTTGGTGTTTAGAGTGTGTGTGTGTGTGTGTGTGTGTTAATCAGACAGCTGTATGTTGAATTCGTATTCTGTGCAGAGTGCAGATGATCATCTAGCAGCAGCAGAAGGGGAGAGTAATGAAGTACACCTGCTCTCAGTACAGTACTCAGCTCCGCTCCTCCTGATGACCTACTTTCTGTCGGAGTCCAGTTCAGTCTGTGCGGCTCTTCTTCCGTGGCTTACTGGTAACCATTACACTGCCGGACCTAGCCACACCTATGCTGTGGTGCAGCTGCCTGCTCTCAAACGCCAACACTAAGTGGACAGCGTCTAGGATTACTTCATCAATTCAGCGACTTTCTCTGCTGTCCAGGGATGAAGGCTGTCCACAAGCTTCTGGAGGACCCTCCCCAGCATTGTGCTGTGGGGGTCTCTGGCGTGATGAATGGTGAGCTCCAGCCAATACCTTTGGGATGAGTTGAGTAGTGTCAGAACTAGTCACCCAACACTAGAACCAAACCTTGCTGATGCCTTTACTCTGTTTTGGGGTTGCTTGCAATCAAATCCTTCTCACTGCAATGTTCCAACATGTAGGGAGGCAGACCCAAAGGGCCAATAGTCTTGATTTCAGGAGAGGTGTTGGAAGAGCAGGCGTCTACAAACAGTAGTGCTCCTGCACTGACCTCTGAAGGGATGGTGAAGGACTCCTGTCATTACAGTTTTTGGACAAAAGTATTGGGACACCCACTCATTCATTGTTCCTTCTACAAAGAGTTTCTCCTGCTTTAGCTGGAGTGACTGTCAGACGTTCTGCTGGATTCTGGAGGTGGGGTTCTCTGAAGTGATGAATGGAGCTCCATCTAATACCAGAACAAAAGGTTGAGGCTGTTGTTGAAGCAAAGGGGGACAAAACCAAAGGGGCTGATACCCTTGATGTGCAGATGTCCACAAATTTTTGACCACATGGAGTGTGTTAAGTTATATGTTACGTGTTCTTGGAGTCTCACACTCTTTATTCAGAGCAAGCATGAAGTACAGCTGCCCTCCATGGTGTGTGTGTGTGTGTTAACACAGCATGGCTCCATTCCATCTCACCATCTCCAGGTGATATGGTGATGCACTGTCAGTCTCGGTTCCTGAGGCTACGCTCCTGGAATAAGGAAGATGTACACACACACACACACACACACACACAAACTCAGAATGAGATAATGGTCATTTCTGGCTGAACTGGCTGGGATTGCTCTCTCTCTCCGTCTGCCTGCTTATTACTGCTGTTCATTAAGAATAAAATGAAGGGAAGACCCTTTCCCTTCCACACACACACACACACACACACACACACACACACACACACACAAACACACACACACATACACACATACACCTTGATTAGTTGTCAGACAGCATCCCTTTCCCCATACATCTTCTTTTCAACATCACCTGCTCTTAACCAGAATTCTCTCTCTCTAACACACACACACACACACACACACACACACACACACACGTCACACTCCTCAGTAGATGGTCACGTCGCCTGAGGAATAAAGGGAGGCGCTGGATCTGAAAGGGAGGGAAGAGAAGGAATAATTCGTTTATGCAAAGAGGAGGAGAAATATTTACAGCCGGGAGAAAAATGACAATTACAGTGTGTGTGTGTGTGTGTGTGTGTTTACCCCAGCAGCCTAATGAGAAGATTCCCATATTAACACACACAGTCGTAGCAGAATCGCTGCCTCCAGGCAGTTGCTAGGATGTTGCTACGTGGTCACTAGGGTCAAACTGTTTAGGTAGGTGGTTGCTAAAATGGAGCTGTTTAGTAGTTGCTAGGTGGCTGCTAGGTGGTTTCTTTGGTGTTGAAAGGTGAAAGGTTGCTAGTGGTCACTTGGGTGATTGCTATTGCTATCCAGGTGCGAGAGAGAGCAAGGACAGTTACACACATGGACAAAATTGTCGGTACCCCTCAGTTAATGAAAGAAAAACCCACAATAAATAAAAATTCTATAAAAATGACCAATGAGGACACCACTGAAAAGAAAATCATAAAAGAAATCATAAAAAAGCAAGACTGAAATTTGCTAACCTACATGTTTACAAGCCCCAAAGCTTCTGGGAGAATGTCCTATGGACCAATGAGACAAAAATGGAACTTTTTGCCAAGGCACATCAGCTCTATGTTCAAAGATGGAAAAATGAAGCATATCTACTGTGAAACATGGAGGAGGCTCTGTTATGTTCTGGGGCTGCTTTGCTACATCTGGCACAGGGTGTCTTGAATCTGTGCTGGGTGCAATGAAATCTCAAGACTATCAAGGGATTCTAAAGAGAAATGTGCTGCCCAGAGGAGTGGGCCAAAATACCTGCTGAGAGGTGCAGAAGTCTCATTGACAGTTACAGGAATCGTTTGATTGCAGTGATTGCCTCAAAAGGTTGTGCAACAAAATATTAAGTTAAGGGTACCGTCATTTCTGTCCAGGCCTGTTTCATGAGTTTATTATTTTAAATATTTATGTTGAAGCATGGTTAAAAAGCAATGTCTGACTTTCATTGGTTAATTTTCAGATTTTTCAGATTCAGGTTATTTCTGTGACCATTTCATTAACCGAGGGGTACCAACAATTTTGTCCACATGTGTACACTCTCTGGGACTCCCAGTCACTGACAGATAGCTGGGGCATCACCAGGAATTTAACCTGTGACCTCGTCTGGACAAGGCCAACACTTGGGCCAGCCGGCTGATGTAGGTGTAACACTGAACTCCAGCCTCTCCTGCAATAGAGGTTTTTCTGAATGTGGAATGTGTGTGTGTTTGTGTGTGTGTGTGTGAGAGAGAGAGAGAGACAACACAGAGGGAGGGGGAGATGGCACGGGTGTGGGCTGATGGAAACGAAAAAAGATCGGAACATTATGAGAAACACACAAACTCAATATTGAGGAACAGCGGAGGACAATTTAATCACATTGTGCTGAGAGAGGCTGTGGATGTGTGGGAAAGAGAGACAGACAATTTGTATAAACCCAGGAGTTCCTGTGTGTGTGTGTGTGTGTGTGTGTGTGTGTGTGTGTGCAGTCTACTGAGAGTATCCTCCACTCGTTCTGATAATAAAACATCCAAAACAAAGCAATAACCTGAATTACTGTCTCTGAGAGTGTGTGTTGGCTGTGGGAGAGACCGCAGCGGCCGCAGCTTTTACTGCTTTTACTGGGTGTGTTATGGAATGGCGCTGAGAACTCTCTGGAAGAGTGCTCCACACACTATCAGCGCTGAGATATATATGATATATTAAATATATATATATATATGACATTAAAAATGGTTTCATTAGCTGATGAAAAAGAACCATTTCTCAAATCCTCAAATCATGCAGAGGCTTCTAAAATCTTCTTCCATGAAGGAAATCTTCTTCCATCTCACCTTCCAGTGGAAGTCAAAGTAAAAAGATCTAAGTCACATCATTTTTTTGTGCGACATTGATTTGCATGAGAAATTCTCCACAAGGCTTTTAGAGCGATTAAGCAATTACATGTAGTATTAGTAATTAGTATTAGCAATTAGCAATTATGCTTAGCATTAGAAAATAGCAAATAGGCTAAGTAATTAGTATTAGCCTTAGTAACTAGTAATTAGTAATTAGGCTTAGTATTAGCATTAGTAACTAGTAATTAGGTTTAGTAGTAGCATTAGTAATCAGCAATTAGTCTTAGTACTAGTCATTAACAATTCTGCTTAGTATTAGTAACTAGTATTAGTATTTAGCAGAGACCTCTACCTTTGTACTTGTTTTGCTGCTTTCAGTCCACCAGTTTGGTCCCAACGGCTGCTCGGGGTGGTAGGTTCCGGTTTTGGACGAGGGGTCTACTTCACTTATTGGTCAGATGACTGGCTCAGAGCTCTTAGTCAGGAGTGGTGGGAACCTACTGACAGTGGTCCGAAGGAGGACAAATCATAAACTGGCATCGGAGTTCGAGCAGGACTGGCAGAAGGGCTACTGTGGCACAGAGATGTTTAATGATGGTTATCAGAGGAACACCACGCAACACAGTGCAGCGCCCCCTGCTGGGTAGGTGCAGACCAGTCAGATTGCCTATGCTGACCCCTGCTCGCCTGCTGTCGCCTACAAGAGCGATGGAAGAAGGTCGTCTAGTGTGAGGAGTCCTGTTTTCTCTTATGTCAACTTAAGATACCACAGATCCCACCATCAGAGGTCCTGTAGAGGAAGCTGTTCTGGTGGCCACCAGATGACGATCAGTGTGTTAGGCAGGTGGTCTTAATGTTTTTACTCCTTTTTCTGCAATGAAATGTTTCCAAACAAAGCCCAAACCTGACATGCAGCAGAGCTCCAGCCAGAACCAGGGCGCCTTTGTTCTGACAGCTTGGGCTGACTGTGAGAGTTTTTCTATCTGGCGTTCGTTCTGTCGGCTGATTGCTCAGGAGACGGCGCCGTCCACTCAGAGCGCTGAGCTGCAGCTGAGTCTCCATCAAACACAAGTGGGTTCTGCTGAATCACGCAAGTGAATCACTGTGGACGAGGACTGAGGAGACAAACCCGGGGCCATCGTTAAAGAGTCTGGTGGGTTTTGTTGCTCAGCGCAGCCCAAGAAAAAAGGACAGGCAGGACATGAGTCCAGAAGCACAAAGTGTGGGACACTCCCTGAGACCAGTTCCACTGCAAGGTCTGTAAGACCCAGGGGGTGTAGCAGATGAGGAGGACAGGGGGGACAGGGGGACTCTCAAAGCACATGACCTCAAACCTCAAGAGCATTTCAAACCCTATGCAAAAACTCTGAAGACTGTGGCAGCTACCTGAAATACCATAGCAACCACTCTAGCAAGCACAAAGAAACACCCTAGCAACACCTTAGGACCCACATTGCAACACCCTAGAAACCACCTGTTGAACCTTAAAAAACACAACTGAAAAACAATACCCACTACGAAAGCAATCAAATTAGCAGCCACCTGAAGTACCATAGCAACCACCCAAGTAATGTACCAAGCAACACCACAACACCCACTTTTCAACACCGTAGCAAGCACCAGAAGTACCCTAGCAACCATCAAGAAACACCTTACCACCATCTTGGCAACACCTTAATGATGACCTAGATCTCTTCAGCAACCATCCGAAGTAGAATAGCCACTGCCATAGCAACCACCAGGAACACCCAACGCCTGAAGATTTTTACATCCACTTTGCAGCACCTCGGAAACCACCTAAGGTTCCATAGCAGCATGTGGACCGCCACAGCACCCACTTAGCAACCTCCTGGGACAATGTAGCATTGACATACGATAGTAAGAGCATAACAACAACAACAACCCACCAACCACCTGGGATACCATAGCAACCACTGAGCAGAAACAGTCTGCCTCATAGCCTGAATCCGAGCGGAATCTTCAGCTCATAAACACACGTCTCAGCTGATCCACTGCATCCAGGGTAAAGGAGAAATAGTGTCCATTGATTTTTGGCCAAACTATTACTTTAAGACCCCACTGTGAAGCTTGCTCGCCCGCTCGCTCTCCCTCTCCCTCTCTCTCCCTCTCTGTTTGACCAGTCGTGCCTTTCGAGCTGCTTCAAACCCTGACGTTAGACAGCAAACTCACTCTCCCACAGAGTGCGCCTCACTGCTGCGCCTGTGTGCCTGTGTTCCTGTGTGTGTGTGTGTGTGTGTGTGTGTGTGTGTGTGTGTGTGTTTGACAGAGATGGAGAGAAAGCTAGGCCTTCTTTTAGCATCAGCAACTTTTGAGCAGGTACAGAAGCAACTAAAGAGACAAAACGTACATTAAAAAGTGAGAGACAAAGACTGGAGAGAGACACAGCAACAACTGAAGAGAAACACAGCAAAGACTGGAGAGAGACAGCAAAGACGGGAGAGAGACAGCAAAGACGGGAGAGAAACACAGCAAAGACGGGAGAGAGACACAGCAAAGACTGGAGAGAGACACAGCAAAGACTGGAGAGAGACAGCAAAGACGGGAGAGAGACAGCAAAGACGGGAAAGAAACACAGCAAAGACGGGAGAGAGACAGCAAAGACGGGAGAGAAACACAGCAACGACGGGAGAGAGACAGCAAAGACGGGAGAGAAACACAGCAACGACTGGGGAGAGACAGCAAAGACTGAAGAGAAACACAGCAAAGACTGGGGAGAGACAGCAAAGACTGAAGAGAAACACAGCAAAGACTGAAGAGAAACACAGCAAATACTGGGGAGAGACAGCAAAGACTGAAGAGAAACACAGCAAAGACTGGAGAGAGACAGCAAAGACTGAAGGGAGAGACAGCAAAGACTGGGGAGAGACAGCAAAGACTGAAGAGAAACACAGCAAAGACTGGGGAGAGACAGCAAAGACTGGGGAGAGACAGCAATGACTGGAGATAGACAGCAAAGACTGGGGAGAGACAGCAAAGACTGAAGAGAAACACAGCAAAGACTGGGGAGAGACAGCAAAGACTGAAGAGAAACACAGCAAAGACAATTGGATAATTACTGGTGTAGTTTTGGATTTTACTGACCTAATTGCATATATGACTGACTTGGTTTCGGATGTGACTGGTGTAGTTCTGGATTTGATCAATGTTTCAGATGTGACTGATGTAGTTCTGGATTTGACCAATGTTTCAGATGTGACTGATATAGTACACGCAGTGGTCGATGCTGTTTCAGCTTTGACTGACAACGTAGGCTATAACTGATGCTGATTGCCGCTGTTCTGGCTAGGACTGATGTAGTTGCAACTGTGTTTCAGCATTGACTGATATGGTCTTGGCTTTGTCTGATCCTGTTCCAGCTCTGACAGATGAAGTTTTTGCAAAAGCCGGTGCCGTTTTGGCTATGACTGATGTAGCTCCACATATGACTGGTGCTATTTCAGCTTCAACTGAGGCTCTTTTGGGTATGATTCCTCAGTGGGACATTAATCTACTTGTTGAGGCAGCTTTCACATCGTGTATCTGTGATCTCCCGGTGAGGTCCCACTATGTTCCCTTCAAAGGCTCCAGCGGTCCTTCAGCTGAGGACTGGGGATCAGTTCCGTTTAGGAAAGCTAACTCCAGTTAAGGCATTTCTGTTGCCGCCTGCTCCGGGATGGCTTTGGGATGTCTGTTTTTTCGGTTTCCGGCTGTAAATGAGTGATCTACTGAACTTGAGTGACCGTGTCCTTCTGGATAACGATCGCAGGGTGAAATCATACAACGCTGGAGTCGATAAAGCTGGAAAAAACAGCAAACTAGTCAAACCTGAAGGCCTGAAGGTTTACCCGACTACACTTCAGCTGCAGATACGTTCCCATAGTTCAAATATTTATGGGCCTCCACTGCAGCAATGCCACTGGTCCGTCAATCAAAGCAAACTCCTGCTGTGGCCACTGGCACCCTGAGCCGTTCAGCCAATCAGATCCCCCGCTGCGCCTTTTACAGCCCAGCAGAGCCAATCACAGTCCACTTCAAAGACTACATCAAATACATGCAAATGACATGAAAAAAGCAATAGGATTTTGAACCTTGAGATTAAAGTTTGTGATGTTATTAAGCTTAAACTGAAACACTGAGAAGGGAAAGCTTTGTTGTGGTCCTTTTGATCTCTGTGGGCCACGTAATTAAAATGATTAGAAGTCTATTATTAAAGTTATCATTCTTTGATGGAACGTGTTTGAAGTCTGGTTCTTCTGAATGCTAATCTGTGCAAGTCAAAGCTGTCCTCATTGCAGAGCAGCCAAGGGCCTAGGGGGTCTGACATGGTAACCGATCCCCCCTGGCCCTGGGGTCAGTTTTAGTGCCAGTCCTGTGGCAGGGTTTTGTATTGATGCTTTAAAAATAATAAAGTGACTTTCACTCAACAGCAGAATCCAAGATGCCATGTAGGACCACCCGAAACTGGACATTTGAACCCGTTATTGACTTTAACCATTAACATGGTCATTAAAATCTCAAAAGTACTGATCTTTCTTACAAGATTATAAGAATTGTACAGCTTAAATTAGACATATTATTTTGGAAATTTTGATTGCTGAATTATTGTAAATTTGTAATATTTTTTTTGACAGTATATTGAAAATAAATCTTACATTTATCCAAAATTGTGACCTACTATTACATTTTTTTGACAGTATCATAAAATAATTTAAGAATGTTGAGTTACAATTTCGAAATCTTGATTTGTTTTTGACGGCGTATTGACATTTCTTATTGTCCTACAATTTTGACCTATTATTTTGAAAGTTTCTGAAATTTCTCAAAATAACTTCTTGAAACCAATTAACATTTTAATGTGAGTTATTTAAAAAAAAAATGGAATTCATGAAATATGTCAAAATTTAAATTTTTGTTTTTACATGTTTGTTTACTATCTCAATGTAGATGTTTTGTTTTTGACAGCATTATAATATGTTTTTATTTTAAAAGTTAAATTTAAATCTTTCTTTTTTTAAAAGTTTCTGGATTTTTAACATTTTGACAGCATCAAAAAAAAATTTTGACTTAATATCTCAAAATCTTGATTTGTTTTTTGAACATTTGACCTATTATTTCAAAGAATTTCTGGAATTTCTCAAAATAACTTTGATTTATTATAAATTGAGTTTTTATTTTTGTCTGACAGTTTATTCAACATATTGAAATAATTTCTTGTTTTCCTATATTCTGATCTACTATTTCAGAAGTGTCCGGACCTTTTAAAATGTTGACAGTATCAGAAAATAATTTAATACTTTCTTACAATTTTGACTTTCTATCTTTTGACAGTGTATTCTCTTTCAGTTTTGATCTATTATTAAACAAGTTTCTGGAAATATTCAAAATAACTTCTACTTAACATTTTAATGTGACTAATTTTCTTAGAATTTGATCATAATACTTTTTTCAAAATGTTTTACTCGGTATCTCAAAATATTTTCTTTTCTCAAAAAGTGATACTATTTAGAAATGTTACCAAACTGATAATAGGGACTTAACGAATGTAATTATTAGAAATTGTGGAATACTATGTCAAAGTGTGAGGAAGTAACGTGAAGACAGATGTGCTACAGGCCGAACATCTGTATGAGCAGTGAGTGGAAGCCGGGGATAGTAATAAGGACCTCTGGCTGTGTGATATTCAGCTACTGCAGAGTGGGGTTAACCCTTAGTGCTCGCGCTGTCCTCAGGCGTGGTGTTTGTGTATTCTGGTGTGTTTTGGATTGGTTTGGTCTCGACGGGGAGTGTGTGTCGTTATGGTGAACGAACCTGCGGCCTGCGTTGCCACGGGGACCGCAGCAGTGTTTCATAAAAGCTTTTCATTACAGATTTATGACTTTTCCCTTCTCCTCCTCATTTCTGCTCAGCCTTCCACACCGAGGCTGATCTCCAGAGCAAAAGAGCCCCCCTGAATAAAACATGACCATTCTCATTCTCTCTCTCTCCCTCTCTCTCTCTCTCTCTCTCCCCCATTTCTATTCTTTCTCCCCCTCTCTCCTTTTTATATGTATCTATATATCTCTCTCCCATTTCTATTCTCTCTCTCTCTCCCCCCAATTCATTATCTCTCTCTCTCACACACACACACACACATCATTTCTCTCTCTCTCTCTCTCTCTCTTTTCATCTGTTGTCAGAAGAGTTTACTGCTTCAGGGAGAAATTGAGAGAGAGAGAGAGACAGAGAGATGGCGAGAGGGCGAGCGAGGGCAAGCAAGGAACATGCTAGTGAAACTACTCATTATTCATGATTGGAAGGGATGAACAGTCTGTGTGTGTGTGTGTGTGTGTGTGTGTGTGTGTGTGTAGGCGTAAGAGAAAGTGAGTTCTACACTGTAAGAGGGTGTACTGGTGTGCAAAAGAGAATGGAGTATGTGTGTGTGTGTGTGTGCCATGCTGCGCTCTGTCACCTCTCTGACACCTACTGCTGACTTCCTGTCCCAACAGAAAACGCTTTACTGCCTTCCTTCCTAATGAGAGAGAGAGAGAGAGAGAGAGAGAGAGAGAGACATGAGGGCGAGACATTCATATGAATGAATGAAAATTAAATGGTTCACTGAAATGCATGAAATCTGAACGTGGCCGTTCTGTTGAGTGGTCTCGGAATTCCTGCCCCTCGCCTCCACACCAGCTAACAAACGCCGGTGCCGTCCAACATCGGGAGAGTGCGATCTAGCCACCCGGAGAGAGCACGGCTAATTGTGCCCACTCAGACTCTGGCTGCTGATGGCAAAGCAGCGTGGCCCGGGAGCCCAGTCTAGCGTCCCTCTCTCCCCGTGTAATGGGGTGGCTGAGAGTATGTTCAGTGGGACAATCAGCTGGGTAACATCACCTTGGTGGCTTGAAGGTTTTAGGAGCAGTAGAGATCAGCTGATCCCTCATTCCTACACAACAAATGAAGGAAGAGGTCTGGAGCTGGTTGTAGGCATGGGATTTGGTAGATGGTTAAGGAAACTCTCAGAAGTGCCCCGAAGCGTTCCACATCAACTGTCAAATCAAAATCAAATCAAATCAAATTTTATTTGTCACATACATAGTCATACACAGTATAACTTGCAGTGAAATGCTTTTATGACAGTCTGCCCACATCAAAGCTATACAATAAAGATCTACATTTAAACTTAACTAAACCTTAACTTAATGAAGTAAAGTGCAAAAGTGCAAAAGAAAAAAAAAAAAAGAATAAGTTACATTTAAGTTAAAAAATAAAATATGAAAAATGAAAATATAGAAATATAGAAATATAAGCAAAAAAAAATATATATATAAATATATATACACAGATGAAATAGTGCGTGTCTGTGTGTGTGTATATATATATATATATATATATATATATATGTATGTATACATATGTACATATTTATCTGTATGTGAGTGTATGTGTGAGTTAAAAAGAAATATTTTCGTTATTGTCCGTAGTGAGTTTTCCGCGAGCCATGGTTGTGTATTGTAGTGAGTGAGGGTCCAGTTTGTGTATGTAGATACTTTAATTTAATGTCCTAGTCCCTGTCTCCATTCAGGGCACAGATGGCTTGTGGAAAGAAGCTCCTCCTCATTCTCTCTGTGTTAGCCTTCAGGGTTCTTAAGCGTTTCCCCGAGGGCAACAGAGAAAACAGTCCATTGTTGGGATGACTGGGGTCCTTCACAGTCTTCTTGGCCTTGGTCCAACACCGCTTCTTGTAGATGGACTGCAGGTCAGGAAACTCCATCCTAGTGATTCGCTCTGCTGAACGTCTCACTCGTCGTAGCGCTTGCCTGTCCTGCTTGGTGCTGTTCCCAAACCAGACTGTGATGTTCCCCATGAGGATGCTCTCGATGGTGCAGGAGTAGAAGGATCGTAGTACCTTGGAGGGCAGTCTGAAGTCCCTCAGTCGTCTCAGGTGGTATAGGCGCTGACGAGCCTTCTTCGTTATGGTGTTGATGTGGCAACTCCATGACAAGTCCTGAGAGATGGTCACTCCAAGGTATTTGAAGCTTTCTACCCTATCCACTGCCGTTCCACTGATGTGAACAGGTTGGTAGCTCCTCTGCTGTTTCCTTCTAAAGTCCACAATCAGCTCCTTCGTTTTGCTGGCATTTAGCTGGAGATTATTATCCTGGCACCAGTTCTCCAGGGTTCTAATCTCTCCCAGGTAGGCCTTCTCGTTATTTCCTGAGATCAGGCCCACCACAACTGTGTCGTCAGCAAACTTAATGATGTTGGTGGAGCTGGAAGTGGCTTTGCAGTCTGAGGTGTACAGCGAGTACAGCAGAGGGCTAAGGACACAGCCCTGAGGGGCTCCGGTACTGAGGGTGAGGGTGGGTGAGACATGCTTGCCTACCCGAACAGCTTGTGGTCTGTTAGTCAGGAAGTTGGAGATCCAGTCACAGATGGATGGGTGGAGACCTAGACCTTCCAGCTTTGTGGTGAGTCTTGAGGGAATAATAGTGTTAATTGCTGAACTGTAGTCCACAAACAGCATTTTAACATAATTACCCCTCCCAGCATCCAGATGTGTCATCGATGTGTGGAGAAGGTGAGCGATGGCATCATCTGTGGAACGGTTTGGACGGTATGCAAACTGAAACGGGTCCAGGGTGTCTCTCACCAGCTTCTCGAAGCACTTCATCATGACTGATGTGAGGGCGACTGGGCGGTAGTCGTTGAGGCAGGCTGGCTGTGGTCCAAACATGGTGGAGGCACTGCTATGATTTGGAAAACATGTATGGCTGTCAGTGGGAACCGGGTTACTGGTGTTCCCGGAGATGTTCTTCTAAAAGACCTCGACTTTCTGCTCAGAGGGCGCTTTACACTACCGATGGGACAAGGAGCCAAAACATACGGCAAAAGGCAACCCAAGAAATTCATAGGCCCTTTCCAGTTGGTTGCTAGGGTGTTGCTTGGTGGTTGCTATGCTGTCTGGCTTGCCTAAATGTTAAACGGTTTGGTTGCGATCATAAAATAAACATGTGGAAGTTCGTAGAAAGGGGTTCCTTTCTGTACCCTTGCTGTAATAGACCGGTTAGAAGCAAGTACTGAAGATTTTCCACCCAACACACACACACACACACACACACACACACACACACACCTTTCCCTGTGACCCACTTTCAGATGAACCTGTTAAAAAAAAAGAATTGTCTTCAAATGCTCCCCTGTGGCCACCAGCAGTCGTCCCACTTTATTGTGTGTGTGCTGTAGCTACGAGTCTAAGAGTGTGTGTGTGTGTAAATTGCTTATATTGCTTATATCTGCATTCGCAGGTCTTTTAGTATGTGCTCGGCGTCTTCCCCCCGGAGCATTCTGGATAATCTGGCTTGCCTGAGCAGAGTCTCTGTCCCGGATCGGCCCCAGGGGGCTCTCGAGCGGGGCGCAGCGTTGGACCCCGGCTCTGAAATAGATTTGAATGGTGTGCTGAAGGGATGCTGCTGAAGCTCTGAACAGATTGTAAGCAGGCCCGCCGCCAGCCATGCTCAGCTTTATACACAGCTACGGTCTGCTGCGCCTGGTGTGTATGTGTGTACTGACATACATTTATTTCCTATAAAAGAGCGGGAGGTCAGTAAAGTGTTTACTCCCAGCTGGTCACCAACGTTGATAGATGTTGTAATCTGATATCAGTGTCAGGACAGCTGATGTAGAGCACTGACGACCGCTGACGTTGATAAGATGCTGGTTTTAGGCCTCCAAACGTCAAATGTCAAAGTGACACCAGGAGTAAAATGTACTATTAAAGGCCGCATTTAATGCAAACCTGAGACCTGGATGTAGATTTGTTACATTTTCAGAAGTCCATAAGTCCATACAGTCTATATACAGACAGTACATACAGTCCATATACGAACATTCCATACAGTCCATATACAGACAGTACATACAGTCCATATACAAACAGTCCATACAGCCCATATATGAACATTCCATACAGTCCATATATAAACAGTCCATATACGAACAGTCCATACAGTCCACATACAGACAGTCCATATACAGACAGTCCATCCAGTCCATATACCGACAGTTCATGAAGTCCATACACAAATAGTCCATACACAAATAGTCCATACAGGCCATATACACACAGTCCATATACAAACAGTCCATACAGTGCATATACAGACAGTCCATATAGTCCATATACAGTCCATATACAGACAGTCCATATACAGACAGTGCATCCAGTCCATATACAGACAGTCCATGCAGTCCATACAGATAGTCCATACTTTCCATACACAGATAGTCCATACTGTCTAAGTACAGACTGTCTGTGTGTGGTGTGGAAGAGAGTCTGTACAGTCCATATATGAACAGCCCATACACAAACAGTCCATACTGTCCATACACAGACAGTCCATACACAAACAGTCCATACTGTCCATACACAGACAGTCTATACAGTCCATATACAGACAGTCCATATTCATATACACTGATGCTATAAAGTGATTTTTAGCTCAGACTGCTTTCTGAATGAATACAGGACAATACAGTAATACAGGGCAACCAATCAGGACAGAGGTCATTTACGTATTTCAGTCTTAAAGGTACAGAAATGAAGTAACAGAACTCAGACACCGAGCCAACCGAGCAACCCGAACAGCCTATACCAAAGAAAAAGGCCATGACCAGTATTCATTGAAATAATCATTATCGAGATGAAAAGCTCAAATTATTGTGATCTTTATTTGAGGTCATATCGCCCAGCACTGCATCCCTCTATGCTACTGTAAGTGCTGGTGTTAGACACTCTCGTGCAGATAAGAGTCCCTTCTTGTACATCTGTTGGTTTTCAGAGTACTGAACACGCCCCGAGAGTTTGTGTTGGGAAGCTAGCGTACCTACACAAAGTTGTTGACAGCAGCTTGACGCTGTGAGCCAAATTAGCTTGACATTTAAAAAAAGTCCCAGGTCTGCCCAGACGCCAAACACTGGTGTATATTTTTTGGTGGAAGCGCCATGAGTGAACAGGTCAGGCAGGAAAGAGAGATGGAAAACTCAGGAGGAGTTCAGGAGAAGTTGTTTAGCTTGTTGTTGAGAACTGTAGCAGAGTCTGGAATTAAAAAAAAACTCTCACTGCTTTGCTGGTTCGTCCAAATAGCACCTTTAGCCTCAATTTCCAGGCAAAACACAGACTCTGTTATTAAACAGACTGGTGGAGGGTGCGATTGCAGTCAGGGGAAAGCCAGGAGATTGGTCAGCATGGGGTTAGCGTTAGCATTAACCTCGATTGTCAGAACTGCCTGGAGAAACAGACGTAAAGTCTTTCAATTCAGGGAACAAGACGAGTCAGCCATTCTGGTAAGTTCAACAAGAGAGGAATTGCTGCTTTCCTCTTCTGGCATGGGCCAAGAAACCAATCTGACCACATTTCAGACTCTGGGATCGTTGCTGCAATCCATCCCTGACCTTAAATACAGTCAGTCCGCTGTTTCCTACCTTACCTTTTTACTGGAGCTTCAAGGTTCATGTAAACTAGTCCAAATCTTTTGGAAGGGATGAGCCAAGTAGTTGGGGATGATGATGAGGTGGAGTGGTAATCATCCATCCAACAACCTAACCTCACTTGCACTCTAGCCATCACAGCAACACTCCTCCAAAATCTATTAGAAATGTCTTCCTCCCTGGACAGTAGAGACAGTTACCAACTCCAACTCCAACAAAAGCAGAATCAACTCTTTTTAATAGCCTTGATTTAAGAAGAAACAATGAAAGAGTAGGTGTCCCAATACTTTTGTCCACATAAGGTACAATACCAAAAATAATCAAAAAAGAGACGTTACAAAAAACAGGAACTGGAACTGGAACCTCCCTGTATTGTACAAAGTCTGTGTGTGTTTCACGTCTACCTCCCCTCCCTACCACCCCCAACCCGGAGTCTAACCCAGTTCTGTCCACGAGAGCGAGCTCAGTGATGGCATTCCTTAATTGGCTTCTGCAGTCTCTACAAGGAAAACCGGCAAAGGGGAGAACAAAAGAGTGAGCTGAGAGTGTAGAGCGGTGGGAAGGAAACAAACAGGAGAAGAAAACCAGGTAGGACAGAGAGCGAGAGATCACAGGCACATGGTGGCACGAACGATCCTTGCTTAGACGTTCAATGCTACGTTTATTAGCATCTCTGCAACTGTGATATAGTAGAGAGGTGATCCTTTTCATCCAGCCTGGCCTCATAACATCCAACTGTCTCGCAAAATTACCAGTGTTCTCTAGACTCAGAACAGGAGTATGCGTTGAACAGGACGGAATAAGAAGATAACCGTCCTGCAAGGTTTAGATCCAAACCTGTTTCTGCAGATGCTGTGGCCCTAGAAAACCTTCCAGGTCTAAGGTAAAGTCTTTGGCGTAGGCCAGGGGTGCACAACCCTAAGCACGCCCCCTCAAAGCCTGGTTAGTTTAAGTAGCGAATGTTCCCTACCATACCCAAGCACACCCCCACAAGGCCCGTTTCGTTCAAGTTGTGGGATTGCTCTGTACCGTGTCCAAGCACATCCCCCCCAAAGCCCAGGTCTTTGAAGAGTGTGATCGCGCCGTACTATATAATTCCAAAGCACAACCCGCACCCCCCAAAGCCGGGGTCTTTGAGTAGTGCGATCACTCCGGATCATGCCCATTCACATCCCCCCAAGGCCTGGTTCGCTCGAGTAGTGGGCTTGCTCTGTACCACGCCCAAGAACATCCCCCCCAAGGCCCGGTTCACTCGAGTAGTGGGATTGCTCTGTACCATGCCCAAGAACATCCCCCCCAAGGCCCGGTTCACTCGAGTAGTGGGATTGCTCTGTACCATGCCCAAGAACATCCCCCCAAGGCCCGGTTCGCTCGAGTAGTGGAATTGCTCTGTACCGTGTCCGAGCATGCACCCCCCTAAAGTCCAGGTCTTTGAATGGTGTAATCGCTCTATACCGTATCATGCCCAAGCACAACCCCCGAAAGCCCGGTTCGTTTGGGTAGTGGGATTGCTCCATCCCGTGTGTAAGCATACAGGGTCTTGAAGTAATGTGATCAGTCTGGATTGTGCCCAAGCATGTCCCCCCCAAAGCCTGGTTAGTTTGAGTAGCGAATGCTCCCTACCATGCCCAAGCACCTCCCCCAAGGCCTGGGTCTTGGAGTAGTGCGATCACTACGGATAATGCCCATTCACATCCCCCCAAGGCCTGGTTCGCTCGAGTAGTGGGCTTGCTCTGTACCACGCCCAGGAACATCCCCCCAAGACCCGGTTCACTCGAGTAGTGGAATTGCTCTGTACCACGCCCAAGAACACCCCCCCCAAGGCCCGGTTCACTCGAGTAGTGGAATTGCTCTGTACCACGCCCAAAAACACCCCCCCCCCCCAAGGCCCAGTTCACTCGAGTAGTGGAATTGCTCTGTACCACACCCAAGAACACCCCCCCCCCCCAAGGCCCGGTTCACTCGAGTAGTGGAATTGCTCTGTACCACACCCAAGAACATCCCCCAAGGCCCGGTTTGCTTGAGTAGTGGGATTGCTCTGTACTGTGTCCAAGCACGTCCTTACAACCCCCCTTACAAGCCTGGGTCTTTGAGTAGTGGGATTGCTCCATATCGTATCATGTCCATTCACTCCTCCCCAAAGCCTGGGTCAATTGAGGACTAATGTCCGAGCATGTCCCCCCCTGAACCCAATTCGCTTGAGTAGTGTGATCGCCCTATACCAGCCTCAAAACCCAGCCACAGATGAAATGTGGCCTCCGCCTTTGACCCATCCATGTAGTGAACACACACACACAGTGACATGGGAGTACACATGCCCAGAGCAGTGGGCAGCCATCACTGCGGCACCCAGGGAGCAGGGAGAGTGAAGGGCTCAAGGGTCCAACAGTGGCAGCTTGCAGAGTGTGCCGGGTATTAAACCCACAACCCTGTCGTCAGTAGCCCGGTGCTCTAACCGCTGAGTATCTGGGGCCAGTGATCAATCATGCTTACTGGAGTTTTCCCCAAACTGTACACACTGTGTGTGTGTGTGTGTGTATTAGTCGATGATTGTATTAGTCTAACCGCTGAACAGAGAGAATATTCAATGAGATCATCACTCCCCTGGCTCTCTCTCGCTCTGTGTAAATGCTATGATCCTCCTGCCGAGTTCTTCTCCTTTTCTCATGCTGGATCGTCCCAAATATCTGCAGCACAAAGACGTGGCAGAAGCACATTTTACTGCAGTAAGAGCTTGAAGCAAGAGTTTAGCAGCTTTGCACGGTGTCTGGGAGGGATCTTCACACGGGTTCTTCCTGCAGATCTGCTCCAGGTTCCTCAGGACTCTTGTGAAACTACAGGTTTCCCCCCACTGGAGGAACAGCATCTCCACAGCATGATGCTGCCACCTACACTATATGGACCCAAGTATCGGGACACCTGCTATTAAAAGGGGTTCTCCTGCATTGGTTGGAGTAACAGTCTCTTTCTGCTAGATCTTGGAGGAGGCTGTTTTATGGATGGATGGATGGATGGATGATCACCACTACCTCACCTTATCATCCCCAACTTCCCAAGTCATCCCTTCCAAAAGTACTGGATGGAGCTACACCACCATCAATATTCCAGAGAACACAGTTCTTCCACTGCTCCACAGCTCAATGCTGGGGGACTTTATACCCCTCTATAGCCCACACCTGGCATTAGACAGCATAATGCCAGTAGGTTCATTAACGTTCATCTGCTCTAGAGAGTCTGGATTTGGAGCATTTTTAAGGTTTTACTTCTGCAAGGATTTCGCTGATCGAGTGCTAAAAGTCTCACGGAAGGAAAAGGCGAATTCCCTCACTTTGTTCCGACATTAGTTGCGAGCAGGGGCGGAATATCGGCTTATTATTTTATGAGTCCTGTTGCCAGGTATTGATCTCGGGACTGATTAAACGTTTATGGAATCTTTTAAATTATTCAACGACAAGGAGAGCAGAGCCTTTCATTTCAAAGCCCCTTTTAATCCCCGAAACCACAGCCTTCTAATTCAGTACCTATAAATGATCCTGTAACTGCTGAGGACGTCCTGGTCCAGATGTTCTTCAGATTTACACATTTTCTAGACTAGTCAGCAGTCACCCAAATCTGACACCCACTCAAACCCCCATCCAGATGCAGACCTTTTGTTTAAGAGACAGTAGGACTTCCAGGGAACCACTCGGACACTGTCAAAAGTCATGGGACAGACCTAGCATCCTCCAGGACCTTCTCTAGCCCAGCAAAGTGCAGCAATTCAACGTGGCATCAGTTCCACAAGTGGACAGAAGACGTCTCGAGTGAAGCTGAGGCGTGCCGTCTGGACAGCCACCCACAGCTCTGTGGTATTTGCAGGTGCGGGATCTGGGGGCCTCTCCACCACATCCCATAAATGCTCGATCAGCTGATTAATGTCGGGTGAATGTGCAGGCCACACCACAAGGGCCAGAAACGGTCACTGGACAGCAGAGGTTGATTGATGAGGTATGGGGGTTGTTGAGGGGCCGAGCTACAGTCTCTGCACCTATGCTATGGGGACAGAAGTATTGGGACTGAGTGGGTCTCATAAGTGAGTGATGAGAGGGTGATATCGCAATATGGGACATTTCTCTCTCTCGCTCTTGCTTGCTCACTCCGGGCTATTGGATATCATTTCCAGGTGTCAGGTTCCAGGTGCCAATATGGGGTAGAACCCACAAAACATTCAGCAGAGGTAGAAGGTCTCTCTCTACCCATGTCTGTTTATGTATATCTCTCTCTCTCTCTCTCTCTCTCTCTCTTTTGAACTAATTCAGTGAGCTTTGTCTCTCCCTCTATTATTCTATTCTTATGTCTCTTTCTCTCTCTCCCTCGTCTCGTTTGCTTTCTGTTTCAGTGTCTCTCGATCTCTCTTAGTCTCCATGTCTCTGCCTCAGTAGTGTCCATCTCACTCTCTCTTTCTCATTGTCACCCTCTCTCTTTCTCTATGGTTCTGTCCCAGTAGTGTCTCTCTTTATCTCTTGGTCTCTCATTCTCATTGTCTCTATGTCTCAGTACTCTCTCTATGTCTTGGTCTCTCATTCTCATTGTCTCTATGTCTTTGTCTCAGTCTTGTCTCCATGTCTCTTGGTCTCTCATTTTCATTGTCTCTATGTCTCAGTCGTGTCTCTCTATCTCTTGGTCTCTCATTCTCATTGTCTCTATGTCTCAGTAGTGTCTCTTTATGTCTTGGTCTCTCATTCTCATTGTCTCAGTCTCAGTAGTGTCTCTATCTCTTGGTCTCTCATTCTCATTGTCTGTATGTCTCAGTAGTGTCTCTTTCTCTTGGTCTCTCATTCTCATTGTCTCTATGTCTCAGTAGTGTCTCTCTTTATCTCTCTCTTATTGTATATGTCTCAGTAGTGTCTTTCTCTTTCTCAGTGTCTCTGTCTCAGTAGTGTTGCTCAACTTGCCTCTCTTATTGTTTTTATGTCTCAGTTTTGGTAGGGTCTCTCTTTATCTCTTCGTTTCCCTTTTTAGTGTCTTTCTCCCATGTTTCACTGGTGTGTGTGTGTGTGTGTGTGTGTGTGTGTGTGGTCTGAGCTGGTATAAATAAGTGATGCATTTTATTATGTTTTCCTTTAAACTCTGATTTAGACTCGGCTCCTTTCTCTCTCTCTGATCCATCGTTCCCTCACACCACAGGCCTGAGAGTGTGTGTGTGAGAGTGTGTGAGAGAGTGTGTGTGTGAGAGTGGTTGCTTCAAGGAGAATAATGTTCCGTTTTTTGTAACATGAGAGAGATGGGGGGGCGGGGGGGTTGTATGTCTGTATTAATATTCAGATCAGGAAGCTGAAAAATAAACATTAACATTTACACACACACACACACACACACATCCATCCATTCATCCATATGACCTCTGTGAGTATGTGTGCATACTATGTGTTTGTATTGCTTACCTTGTAAGGACCTCACTAGTACAAACACAAAAAAGCACTCAGGGCCTTTTAACTGGATATCACACGCGAGTGTGTGTGTGTGTGTGTGTGTGTGTGTGTGTGTGTGTGTGTGTGTGTGTAAGCTCCTCTAATTGCTGTCTTGTCAATTGTTCTCTCAAGCTGTGGGTCAGTGTGTCCTGCTGGGCTGTGCTGTGTGTGTGTCTTACCCAAGGGGGTTGAATGCTCTCTGTGCTATCCCTCTCTCAGCCCCTCTCTCTCTCTCTCTCGCTTTCTCTCTCGCTCTCTTTATCTTCGGAAAGAAGGCCCTGTACCAGACGCTGTGTTAGAGGGAAAGAGGGACAGCCCACCTCTCGGTTCCTGAAGACCTGAGGCCTTCATTAAGGTTCCTGTAGGAGTGCCCTCTGCCCAAACACTCTGGAGACCCTCAGTGGAGGACTCTGTACCCAACAGTGACTGTGTTTTGCCAGAATCCAGATACAGTCCATCATGCTTCTTCCATTAGTCCCACTCTTGGGCCGGATCCTCTAACCAGTGGACCTTCTGTTTACCCACTTTCTGTGCCTGTGTGGCTGTTGGTTGTATCTGTGAATGATGCTGGGGTGTTGCTATTCCACTGGCGATTCTGCTATGATGAAAATCCTTTTATCGCAATTCAATAAAACCTCACGTGTGGATCTGCTACTGCTGCTGCTTAACTGAGGCTTTAATAAAGGGGCCTTAAAAGTTAACAGGTCTCCAGTCACCAATAAGAGTCTACTCCCATCATTATGTCCTGATTACAATGCTGTGGTTTAGTCCCATCACCCATGAAACCTGAACCGATACACTGAGTTCTCTCAAATAAACCGCCCACAGTCTCGGCACGTTTCCAACCGATGTTTTAAAGAATGTGTTTCACTCAGTAGCTTTAGACACGCTCCACTCCTGCTGGGTAGTGCTGGGTAACTCAGTAACACTGCACCTGTGAAGCCTCTGGGAAGCATTAATGAAAAATCACAGAGAAAAAAAAATTCTTCAAACAACTTGCTGGGTTTCTATCTTCAAATATCCGTCTGGACAAATCCCAGTCAGGATGGCACCAAGACTTGTCTAATTATGGCTATTAAACAATTCACAAATACACTCTCAACCACTTTAAATATGAGGCAACACTCAGCTTTAATTCAGCCGATTCATCAAACCCGTCCAGTCGTGTTCAGTCCGGTGATTAGTCTTTCCACAACATACAGCGCATCCAAAAAACACAAGAATGTGGGACTAAGCTGGTGACATGTGGCGTCCCCCAGGGATCAGTTCTTGGGCCACTCTTATTTATTTTTTACATGTTTCTTCTTGGCCAGATCCTGCAAAAATAAGAGGCAACGCTCAGCTTTCCTTCTGCTTATTCATCAAATCAGTCCAGTCCAGCGATTAGTCTTCCCACAACATACAGCGCATCCCGAAAATGCAAGAATTGCCTGTTTCACCTTACACATTACTTTGTCTAAATAGAAAGGAACTTTTCTGTGATCATGTGGGTGACCTGTGGTGACTCCCAGGGTTCGGTTCTTGGGCCACTCTTATTTAATTTGTACATGCTTCCTCTCATTTGTCAAATCCCTCCAGATATTAGTGGAAGTAGTTTTCCTCCTAAATTAAGACTCAGCTGACTTCTTTTATTTACTTTTTCTTTCCTCTTGTTCTAGTTTTCTTTTAACCTGAGTACCGTCTGCCCCTCTACAAAGATGCAGCACTGAGCCACTGTTTGAGAGAGCTTTAATGCAGAGCCCAGCAAGTGTGCCCAATCAGCAGTTATCAGAAGTAATCAGCGCTGGAGATTCTGGGAAATGAAGTTTTCAGAGTTACTCCCAGCTGCTTTCTTACTACACCGCTTTGGCTCCTTGCTGTTGACCGGCGGTGTGGACTGAACCCTTACAATTAGACTTTACACAACATACAGCGCATCCCAAAATTGCAAGACCATCCTGTTTCACTTTATATGGTGCAGATACAATCAAATGTTACAGAACAGCAGCTGCACTTGGGTGCATGATTACATGTAGCTAGAACGGGAAAGGATTGATGATATTTGGGCCAGTACTAAAATGCTTCAGGCAGGAATTATTTTGTATAAATAGAAAGTAATTAACTTCTGGGACCATGCTGGTGACCTGTGGTGTCCCCCGGAGTTCAGTTCCTTGCCCACTCTTATTTCATTTTGACATGCTTCCTCTCAGCCAGATCCTACAAAACTATGGGAGATCTTCCCACAAGTCAGCAGCCAGTTATTCAGCCCACAGCTACAGTCCCTATATCAGTAATATAGGATGGGATAGTCAGGCCTACAGAAACTCAACCGTACCTCCATATGACTACTGTAACATTCTTCTAACTGGTCTACTCTATTACCGATCATACTGGCATAGAACCAGGTTATTTATCTGAACTGCTGCAGGAATGTGAACCGAGCAGAACTCTCAGATCATTAGGGAATAGTCAGTAAAGTCTTGCCCAGGGTTAAGACCAAGCACAGTGAAGCATGCTCTTAAATGGAACCAGCTTTGCCTCGCCTTGTCACTGTCGCCTTGTCCCCAGTGAGGCACTTACACACACTTTGTCCCATATGGCCACTCAGGCCATCTGCCCTTTCCAGGAATGCCAGATTTTCTCTCTCCCTTCCTCAGTTTTGCTCATCACTTTCTCCAGTTTGTCTAAAGGTTTAATTTTCTGGAGATTCTGAATTTTTTTTTGTCTAAGTTGTCTTTACATTTTGAGCTATATTGAAATAATGATTTTTATTAAATATCAGCAATCCAAGGACCTCTCCATGTCCCCCCCATACAACTGTGTTTAAATGATTGCTGTGATAGGCTAAACAAGCTTCACAGGGTCAGAAATCCAGAAATCCAAAACAGCTATCAGAAATAAAAAAATCCCCTAATTAGAAACCATAGCACACCTTGGGCCACTGTTGACCCAGAGGTTGGAAACCACTGTTGACCCATTGCTAGGAAACTACTGTTGACCAAGAAGTTGGAAACCAATGTTGACCAAGAGGTTGGAAAACACTATTGATTCAGAGGTTGGAAAACACTGTTGATCCAGAGGTTGGAAACACATGTTGACCCAAAGGCTGAATACCAGTGTTGACCCAGAAGTTAGAAATTACTGTTGACCAAGAATCTGGAAACCATTGTTGTCCAAGAGGTTGGAAACCACTGCTGACCAAAATGTTGGAAACTACACACATGGACAAAATTGTTGGTACCCCCCAGTTAATGAAAGAAAAACCCACAATGGTCACAGAAATAACTTGAATCTGTCAGTGGGCCTATATATAGGGCTACAGGTAGTGCTGTTTGAAAAAAAAACTTCTAAAGAGATTAAAGGTGAACTTCAAGCTCAAGGAACATCAGTGTCAGATCACACCATCTGTTGTTGTTTGAGCCAAAGTGGACTTCATGGGAGATGGCCAAGGAGGACACCATTGTTGAAAACAAATCATAAAAAAGCCAGACTGGAATTTGCCAAACTATATATTGACAAGCCCCAAAGCTTCTGGGAGAATGTCCTATGGACAGATGAATGTTTTGCCAAGGCACATCAGCTCTATGTGCACAGATGGAAAAATGAAGCATATCAGGTAAAGAACACTGTCCCTACTGTGAAACATGGAGGATGCTCTGTTATGTTCTGGGGCTGCTTTGCTGCATCTGGCACAGGGTGTCTTGAATCTGTGCAGGGTACAATAAAATCTCAAGACTATCAAGGGATTCTAGAGAGAAATGTGCTGCCCAGTGTCAGAAAGCTTGGTCTCAGTTACAAATCATGGGTCTTGCAACAGGATAATGACCCAAAACACACAGCTAAAAACACCCAAGAATGGCTAAGAGGGAAACATTGGACTATTCTGAAATGGCCTTCTATGAGCCCTGACCTAAATCCTATTGAGCATCTTTGGAAGGAGCTGAAACATGCCGTCTGGAAAAGGCTCCCTTCAAACCTGAGACAACTGGAGCAGTTTGCTCATGAGGAGTGGGCTAAAATACCTGCTGAGAGGTGCAGAAGTCTCACTGACAGTTACAGGAATCGTTTGATTGCTGTGATTGCCTTAAAAGGTTGTGCAACAAAATCTTAAGTTAAGGGTACCATCATTTCCGTCCAGGCCTGTTTCATGAGTTTATTTTTTTAAATAATTCTGTTGAAGCATGATTCAAAATCAATGTCGGATTTGTATTTGTTCATTTTTATAGCTTTTCTTTTATTTAGTTTTATAGTTATTTCTGTGACCATTGTGGGTTTTTTCTTTCATTAACCGAGGGGTACCAACAATTTTGTCCACATGTGTACTCTTGTGGATAATACTGTTGATCCAGAGGTTGGAAACCAGTCTTGACCCAAAGGTCAGAAAACACCATACCAACACTGGGGGAACGCTCATGCGTTTTTGTTAGCATCACATTTATTGCAAATGACTTTTTCCTTGCGGCAGGGACTCCAGTACCATCACTACAATACTCATAATGCAAAGCTCTCAAAACTTTAACCCTATATTTCCCACAACACTGTGCACAAGGTTTATTTATTCACTGTATTACTCTGAACAGAACTTCTATAATATAATTTGACAGGAATGGAAACACTATCTGGTGAATTTACAATACTTCAGAAACTTCAGGGGGAAGCTTTACCCCCACCACACACACACACTTTCTTGGCACTACTATTGCATTTTATCTCTCCATATTGATAGGAGACGGGGTGCTGTGGCCTTTTCACTCACAGAGAAACTGAGCGTCCAGTAATTTGGTCCAGATGTCCCACAGCGATGATGTCAGAGCATGAGTCAGTCAGCATGGCAGACGAGCAAACCCTCAGGTGGCAATATGCTAAAAGAGCGACATACTGTGTGTGTGTGTGTTTGTGTTTGTCTGTGTGTTTTTCGTTTTACTTTGTATGAAACCAGAGATGGTAGAAGGCCATATATATGCTTCCTACATATATGGGGCATTAATGCTAATGAAAAATAATATGGGGTGTGTGTGTTTGTACATGTATGGGTGTGTTTATTATAACCTCTTGACCCAATATAACCCCCAGGTGAAGATCTCCAACAGTGTGGTGCTCTGACATGTTCATTATTTCTCTGAACCGGTCTTTTTTTCTACATCTGGGACCCGACAGTGCCGGAGGGTGAAACCCCGAATAAACAATACTCCACAAGGCATTTATGAATTTCCATAAGCACGGATAATAATAAGCAAGGTCGTTCAGAAGGAGCAGAGGCTTGGCTCCAGCTTTGATCACCAGCATTCCTTAAGGAACAAACAGAGAGAGAGAGAGAGAGAGAGAGAGAGCGAGCGCAAGTCAGGGGCGTATACATACTGTTCTGAATCTCCTTCAGTCAGACACATTAGACCTCATCTAATCGAACCACAGGCTACACACCTGTCACTGGAGCCGTAGCACTGTGGTAACAGTATCCTTCAGGTTAGATGGGACTGTACGGACTGGAATAGAAAAGAGAGGAGTAGAATAGAGTACATAGAGTAGATTGCTAGGTCAGGAACCTGATCACAGAAAGAGCTGCAGAGACTTCAGGGTGTAGTTCACCACCCCGTCACATTCTGTTGTGCGTAGCTCCAATGTCTGAATAAAAAAAAGACAATAATAATAAGGATTTTATGGCTGAGGTGGGGAACTCTGTTTTTCTAGAGGATGATCGTCTCCTTCATGCTGTGATTTTTATTTTAGTTATTATTTGTTCTTGATGAGAAATGGCATCAGACTTCTGTCAGAACATCTTCTGATGTTCAGAGGGTTCACTCCAGTTTCCTTCCTTTCAACCAAGCAAGCCAAAGCTGCCTGCGTTGTACGAGAGCTCCCCCGTGAAGAGTCTTACAGCAGAGGAAATGCCTGTTAGGATGTAAAAGTGGGTGTTTGAAGAGTGTGCTGTTGGGGTTTGGGATTCTGAGGGTCGGGTGGTGGTGATGGGGGGGGGGGGGACTTCAAACACATCCAGTTTTCCTCTTTCTCTTGTTTCCTCTTTGAATGAATTTAAAATCCGGCACAAACAGAAATCGATGGCGATACTTCATCTTGGGCAACAGACTACATAACAGGCTGGCCTCCACCACGTCTTCTCCACACCTCACCTCATCAGCCATTCCTCCCCATGTCCTCTGTCTGCTTAGCGAAGCAGAAGCTGCGATCCAAAAGGAGGGTTCTGAGCAGGTTCAGCCCATTAGAACACCCAGCAGCTCACAGAAATGAGATCAGACACAGTCCACTTAAACAACCACTTTCTACCTCGGCTCCGGAGCTGCCTGGCAGCTTCTCAGGCTGATAGAATCCTTCTCCACTTCTGTTCAATAAGGCAGAAGCTTCCCTGCCAGTCCTCCGGGACCCCCAACCACTTCACTTCACTTCATCGCTTTCCTTGCTCAAGTGTTTGGGGAGCTGGAAAAAAGGTGAAGTGCTGTGTATTTTTTGATTACCTGGCTCAGGTGTGCTAGGTGATAGAATAGAGGGATTATTAACCCCTTGCGCTCTGTGACTTTTATTACACTCTAAGGGTTACGAATCGAAAACTACATGCAAAGCAGTGCAGACTGGCTGAGCTGTTCTTCAGTTATACTAGTGGTAAGAAAACACCCAGAATCCCTTGTGCTTCTGCAACGTTTAAGGGGTTAATAACATATTTTGTTCAATAATAGACAAAGAATACTGACTCTAGTTTAATAAATTATTAGATTTGAGCTCTCAGATCAATTAAGAAAGTCCAGGTGATACGAATTTCTAAGACTCCTCAAACCTCGTCCCAACAATCAGCAATCATGAGCTCCTCAAAGCAGCAACAATCAGCAGCCATGGGCTCATCTAATCAGCAACAATCAGCAGCCATGAGCTCCTCAAAGCAGCAACAACCAGCAGCCATGGGCTCATCTAAATCAGCAACAATCAGCAACATTGGCTCCTCAAAGCAGCAACAACCTGCAGCCATTGGCTCCTCAAAGCAGCAACAATCAGCAGCCATGGGATCATCTAAGCAGTAACAATTTGCAGCCATTGGCTCCTCAAAGCAGCAACAACCAGCAGCCATGGGATCATCTAAGCAGTAACAATTAGCAGCCATCGGCTCCTCGAAGCAGCAACAATCAGCAGCCATGTGCTCCTCTAAACAGCAACAAACAGCAGACATGTGCTCCTCTAAACAGCAACAATCAGCAGCCATGTGCTCATATAAGCAACAACAAACAGCAGCCATGGGCTCCTCGAAGCAGCAAAACCAGCAGGAATGGGCTCATCTAAGCAACAACAATCAGCAGCCATGGGCTCATCTAAGCAACAACATACAGCAGCCATGGGCTCATCTAAGCAGCAACAATCAGCAGCCATTGGCTCCTCAAAGCAGCAACAATCAGCAGCCATGGGATCATCTAAGCAGTAACAATTTGCAGCCACCGACTCCTCAAAGCAGCAACAATCAGCAGCTAGACAGTGTGTACAAAATTAGCACTTTCACATGTACAGTTATTTATAGGTCTGAAAGTTTCTCAGCGATTCCTGAATGACAAAAAAACCCACATTTCCCAAATAGTCGTCCCTCCCTCAACCCCCCGAGGTTCGAGGGCGCGACTCGCTCTCTCATTAGTTTACCTGTGGAATCGGAATTTGTAATTTGTCAATCTGCTGATTGGATTTGAAGATTGATCACTTCTGTTTTGATCCGTTTCATTTCACCAAGCGTATTTGAGGAGCCGGGTTCTTTGATTAGCCTATGTTTAGGCGGGGAGCTTTCGTAGGACCAGGGGGGCGAGCAAAGGAGATGAATTTCTTCCTCTCTTTTCTCAGCGTTTGAAGTCCGCTCTGTTACTCTGTTGGCCTGAGTGCTACAAAATGCTAATTCTTCACTGGCTAAGAATTTCAATGCGAGTAGAAGATCTAATCTGTATTGGGATGTGGCTCAGTTTTTCTAATCTACATGGGTTTAAAGCATTCAATCAAATAAAGCATCTATTTTCTATTCTGCACTGCAACCTTGCATCCCTTAGCAACAATTATATGAACTCCTTCCCAGACTCCTCTGCATCTCCTACTTTCTTTCTGAAGGCCTCAAGGAGCTCTTTGGGTCCGGCCTTGGTGACCTTAGCCAATCAGGGGGTAGGTCATTAAGCACCTGTGGCCTTTCCCCAGCAGATGAACACCTATGGAGAAGCTATGTAGCTACGGAGATAAGCTATCAGCTGTATAACTGATGGAGGGGGTGGGTGGGGGTGGTGGTTGAGGCCCATATTCTCAGTTTCAGTGTTTGGCTGTCCTGCAGGCTTTACAACGGCACTCAGCAAAACTGACACATACACACCCACACTCCTACACAAGGCACTAAAACTGTCTCACACACACACACACACACGCTCGCTGCACCCCGGCTCATCTTTAATGCATAGACCAGCAGCTATTCTGACAAGGCATAATTCTAGCCGCCTGGAGCAGCACAACAAAGCTACGCCCTCAACCTCCATACCCCGATAACACCCAGGAGGGCGTAGCTCAGACGCCTAACGCAGCAGTGCTCCCTCCAGCACCCTTGTACTGACCTACAGGGTCTGATTCAGCTCTGATTTAGACCGTGGCGTTTCACAGTTAGCACCGGTGTGATGGCTTGTTATGGTTACACGCTTTGATGTTTGTGTCCTTGGAGACGCACTCTTATCATCAGTGTTGCCTTCAAAAAATGGATCAGTAGGCCACCACAGAGAGCCTCCCTCACTATATTGTGAATACACTTGAAAGGAATACTGTCTAGATGCTAGAATGCTAATATGAGGATTCGGGAACCAGGAAATACAGCAGTTGCCGTTGAACCAATCAAACACGCCCAACTGAAATCTCTCAGAATTCGTACAGAAACAACTCAGATGTATGAGAATCGCTCAAACTCCTGAACAGAATTCCTCATCAGAGCAAATCAGGTGGGAAACCAAGGGCTTCATCGATCACAGAGAGTCAGAGGAACACTGGCTACACTACCTGGACGTGGCACAGCGAGCAAGCTACCACCGGCTTAATGCCCGTCCACCTCTACTGACCCAAAAGCATAAGCACAGCATCAAGAGACTTAGATCAGACTGATATCAGTTCATACTCAGCGTTAAGATACTTGATTAGAACAATATAATTTGATAGTAAGTATTAAGAGACTCTGATCAGATCAATATCGGTTGATACTCAACATTAAAAGTCTCAGATTGTCATCGGTTGATAATCAGCATTAAGAGACTGATCAGATCAAGATCAGTTGATGCTCAGCATTAAGAGACTCGGATCAGATCAATATTGGTTGATGATCATAATTAGAAAAGTCTGATCAGAATGATATCAGTTGATACTCAGCATTAAGAGACTCGGATCAGATCACTGTCGGTTGATACTCTTCATTTAAAAAGTCGGATCAGATCAGTTGATACTCGGCTTTAAGACTCAGATTGGTATTGGTGGAAACTCAGCCTTGAGAGAATCAGATCAGGTCAATATTGGTTTATACTTAACAATAAGAGACTGGGATCCGATCAGATCAATATCAGCTGATACTCAACATTAAGAGACCGGGATCCGATCGGATCAATATCGGTTGATACTCAACATTATGAAACTGGGATCGGATCAGATCAATATCAGTTGATACTCAACATTAAGGGACTGAGATCAGATCGAATGAATATTGATTGATACTCAACATTAAGAGACTGGGATCCGATCGGATCAATATCGGTTGGTACTCAACATTAAGAGACTGGAATCAGATCGGATAAAAATCAGTTGATACTCAACATTAAGGGACTGGGATCAGATCGGATCAATATTGGTTGATACTCAACATTAAGAGACTGGGATCAGATCGGCTCAATATCGGTTGGTACTCAACATTAGGAGACTGGAATCAGATCGGATAAAAATCAGTTGATACTCAACATTAAGGGACTGGGATCGGATCGGATCAATATCGGTTGGTACTCAACATTAAGAGACAGATCAGATCGGCTCAATATCGGTTGGTACTCAACATTAAAAGACTGGAATCAGATCGGATAAAAATCAGTTGATACTCAACATTAAGAGACTGGAATCAGATCGGATAAAAATCAGTTGATACTCAACATTAAGAGACTGGGATCGGATCGGATCAATATCGGTTGATACTCAACATTAAGAGACTGGAATCAGATCGGATAAAAATCAGTTGATACTCAACATTAAGAGACTGGAATCAGATTGGATAAAAATCAGTTGATACTCAACATTAAGGGACTGGGATCGGATCGGATCAATATCTGTTGATACTCAACATTAAGAGACTGGGATCAGATAGGCTCAATATCGGTTGGTACTCAACATTAAGAGACTGGAATCAGATCGGATAAAAATCAGTTGATACTCAACATTAAGGGACTGGGATCCGATCGGATCAATATCGGTTGATACTCAACATTAAGAGACTGAGATCAGATCGGATCAATGTCGGTTGATACTCAACATTAAGAGACTGAGATCAGATCGGATGAATATCGGTTGATACTCAACATTAAGAGACCGGGATCAGATCGGATCAATATCGGTTGATACTCAACATTAAGGAACTCGGATCAGATCGGGTCAATATCAGTTAATACTCAAAATGATGAGACTGGGATGGGATCGGATCAATATCGGTTGATACTTGACATTAAGAGACTGGGATCAGATCGGATCAATATCGGTTGATACTCGACATTAAGGGACTGGAATCAGATCGGATTGGGACATGCCTAGTGTTGGTAGGATGTGGGCGTGGGGATGTTTGTCCTCCTCAGACCTGAACAGCTTGCTGTTTCCGTTCCACCTCCGAGAATTCTTCAGTGTCTGGTTCTGGTTCTGCAGCAAGACAGTGATGTTCTCCAGATCCTCTGAAGGACGTTCCTAAATGAGCTGTTGAGAAAAGTCCTCAGCGGAAGCCCAGGCCAGACTGATGATGTGTTTTAAGGAGCAGGACTGATCACAGCTCTGATGTTAGAATGATGATCTGATCCCACTGCTCTCCTAACCGGAAAACATTCCTGGGGAACGTCCGGGGGAATCTTCCTGAAAGCTGGGTTCTTCAGGGCGGTTGGGGAACGAGGCCCAATGTTCCTTAAATAAAGAAATGTGGGGTTCACATTTACAAGCTCACGGAACTGCGGCTATTGTTTTTTCCGAGGCGCAGCACAGCAGGGCGAAGCTGGGGGTGGGGGGGAGTTGGGGGTTCGGTGAAATATTCGGAACATTTCTGGACACAGATGAGGTTCATGACTCCTCTCTTCGCCTTCCCTCCACGGCTCCCTCTCTCCTCTCTTCCTGGAGGCAGAACGAGGGATGAATTTTTCATGAATGCAGAAGGAAGGCTGTGAGAGAGCGCGAGAGAGAGAGAGAGAGAGAGAGCGAGAGCGATAGGGGGAGCGAGAGAGGGAGGAAGGAAGGGTGTAGAAATGAGAACTACACAGCTCGGTCCCTGGAGCGATCTGAGGCTCTTTTCGGAATGAAGAGAAGCTTCACGTTAGATTTGTTTGTGGAAGAGAAATAATGTTCCGCATGCAGGAGGATACGGGAGCGCCCCGGCGGATTTCCTTCCAGACAAAATGCGTGAAAACACGCTCTCGCGCTTCGGGAAGCCTTGCCTGATACACACACACACACACACACACACACACACACACACACACACACACACACACACACACTATGTTTGAACAGCCCCACTCTCAGTCTGGTGTAAGCCTGGGTTATTTTAAATGACCTCTCCCTGGATAACAGCTTCCAATCACGGCCTGCGTCCGTGCCAGCCCTGGTCTAGACGTCTGATCAGTCAGCCGAGGAGAGTGAGGGGGCAGTGAGGGGCTACATAGTTGCTACACTGACACTATTGCGAAATATTGCTATGGTAACTGAGGTGGTTGCTATGGTGATGATAGGTGGTTGCCATGGTGTTGCTATGGTGTTACTAAGGTTTAGTTGCTAGACAGTTGTTATCGCATCCTAGGTGGTTGCATTAGGGTTGCCAGGGAGTTGCCAGGTGGTTGTGTCAAGGTGTCAATGAGTGCTTTCTATGGATCTGCTTAGTGGCTGCTGGAATGTTGCTAAATAGTTGCTAGACAGTTGCTATCGCATCCTAGGTGGTTGCATTAGGGTTGCTTGAGAGTTCTAGGTGGTTGCCATGGTGTTGCTAAGGTTTAGCTAGGTGGTTTCTATTGGGCTGCTTAGTGGTTGCTAGGATGTTGCTAAATGGTTGCCAGAAAGTTGCCATCACTTCATAGGTGGTTGCATTAGGGTTGCCAGGGAGTTGCCAGGTTGTTTTTATGCTATTACAGGTGGTTGCCGCGGTGTCGTTAAGGTATCAATGAATGCTTTCTATGGATATGCTTAGTGGCTGCTGGAATGTTGCTAAATAGTTGCTAGACAGTTGCTATCGCATCCTAGGTGGTTGCATTAGGGTAGCTTGAGAGTTCCAGGTGGTTGCCATGGTGTTGCTAAGGTTTAGCTAGGTGGTTTCTATGGAGCTGCTTAGTGGTTGCTAGAATGTTGCTAAACGATTAGACAGAAAGTTGCCATCACTTCGTAGGTGGTTGCGTTAGGATTGCTAGGGAGTTGACAGATGGTTGCTGTGGTGTTGAAATTTGGTTACTATGCTATTCCTGGTGAATGCCATGATGTTGCTAAGGTTTAGCTAGGTGGTTTCTATTGGGCTGATTAGTGGTTTCTAGGAGGTCGCTAAACTGTTCCCAAACAGTTGCTATCGCATCCTAGGTGGTTGCCTTAGGGTTGCTGGGGAGTTGCCAGGTTGTTGCTGTGGTGAGACCTGCCTTTGCTATCTGAGGTGGTTGCTACGGTGTTGCAACTTGGTTGCTATGCTATTCCTGGTGAATGCCATTCTGTTGCTATGGTATTGCTGGGTGGTTGCTATAGTTTTCCAGATGGTTGTCATGGTGCTGCTACTGATCGGCTTAGTGGCTGCCAGAATTTTGCTAAAGGGTTTCTAGGCAGTTGCTATAGGGCTGCTAGGGAGTTGCCAGGTGGTTGCTGTGGTGAGACCTTACTTTGGTATCTGAGGTGGGTGTATCTGAGCTACGGTGTTGAAAGTTGGTTACTATGCTATTCCTGGTGAATGCCATGCTGTTGATGGTTGATGGTTTATATGCAGCTGCTATAGCATCCCAGGTGCTTACTATAGGGTTGCTAGGGAGTTGTCAGATGGTTGCTATCGTGAAACTTTGCTATGATATCTGGATGGCTGCTATGATCTTCCCGGTGGTCCCCATGGCGACGCTATGGAGTTGCTTAGTGATGGCTAGGATGTTGCTATTGTATCCCAGGTGGTTGCTATGGTTGAAGCTCTGCACACTCAGCCACAGACGCTCCAGCTCGCTCCTCTAATGTCTTTGGAATCTTCTATTAGAGGATCATAAATCAGCGTCGGCAGCGAAAGTCATAAAATCGAGATTTGTGGCTGTTCCAGACGCAGTCTCATCAGATCCGCAGCCATTCATCATCATAATGACTCTTTTTTTATAAAGCGTTTTTAAAAAGTGTTGTTTTCTCCGACTTCAGTCGCAGTCAGATCCCAGCAGTGCATCCGAAACCTCTCGCCCTTACTGGAGCTCGGGGTGACCGGCAGCCCGGACGGGACAGCAGGAGGCTCGGTTCGGGCTCTTTTCTAGCACTGCTGTTTGATGGAGCTCTGATGGAGGGGCTGTGGTATCTGCTGTGTAAATAATGCACACAGGACTGTAATGACTCTAGTGGGAAAGTCGGTGACAGAGCTGGGGTGACATTTAGAGTGGCTGGGCTTGCTGGGAATATTTCTGCCCCTGGACAGAAGAGGGTTCGACAGCGCCTAAAAGACCCAGGATGTTTCAGCGCTATTTTGAGTGGCTGAGCGCAGAAGCCGGGGTTTGTCCCAGGACATCGCTAAGCTACAGAGTAATACAGCTTCTCTGAGATCTGTCTGTCTGTCTGTCTGTCTATGAATCAATCAACCAATCAGTCTGTCTGTATGTCTGTCTGTCTGTCACTCTATCTACCTATCTATTTATCTGTCTGTCTGTTTGTCTAGCAATAAATCAATCAATCAGTCTGTCTGTATGTCTATCTATCCGTCACTCTATTTACCTATCTATGTATCTGTCTGTCTGTCAGGAATAAATCAATCAATCAATCAATCAACCAATCAATCAGTCTGTGTGTGTCTGTCTGTGTGTCTGTCTATCTGTCTGTCTATCTGTCTAGCAATGAATCAATCAACCAATCAGTCTGTCTGTTTGTCAATGAATCAATCAATCAGTCTGGCTATCTGTCTATCTATTTATTTATCTATCTGTCTGTCTGTCTGTCTATTCATCTATGTGTCTGTCTGCCTATGTATCTATCTATCTGTCTGTCTGTCTGCCTGCCTATGTATATATCCATATGTGCATCTATCTGTCTGTCTATTTATATATCCATCTATGTATCTCTCTGTCTGTCTGTCTATCTATATATCCATCTATGTATCTCTCTGTCTGTCTGTCTATCTTTATATCCATCTATGTATCTCTCTGTCTGTCTGTCTATCTATCTATGTGTTTGTCTCCCTAGCTATCTATTTATTTGTCTGTCTATGTGTCTATCTGTCTATCTATCTGTCTAGCTATATATACACATCTGTTTGTGTATCTGTCTGTCTGTCTATTTATATATCCATCTGTGTATCTATCTATCTGTCTGTCTGTCTATCTGTCTATCTATATATCCATCTTTTTGTGTATCTGTCTGTCTGTCTGACGATCTGTCCATCCATCTACCTGTCTGTCTCTGTACCTGTCTGTCTGTAGTGCTTTCAGCAGTTGGGAAGCAGAGGCAGGCTCTCTGAATGTCAGGCCTTGGGAAGCCTCTGCTTTCCGTTAGTGGATGAATATTTGATGGCAGCTAAAGGTTACTTATGGACAATACCATCTATAATGAATCCATCAGGAGAAGCCTGATCCAGCCCTGTGACTTTCAGCTTTGTTTGCCTCTCAATAATGCATGGCTCTGCTTTAAGGTCTGTGTGTATTTGCTCCTGAATAATTCAGGTCTGTTTGGGTAGGGTGCGGGTGGTAATTGGGCTCTTTCCCCTCTCCTGAATCAGCTCAGCATTAGAATAAATGACAGGCGGGGGCGGGCACAGTGCTGCTACACCCAGAGCTAACCAACCAGGCCCATCCTCCACACAGCAGTCCATAACACACACCACCATAGTCACGATCAGAAGGGTTAATACCCTCATTCTCACAACTTCAGTAAACAAAGATCGACCGGTTGCCATAACTACTAATAGCTGGTCACTTACCTTCTCAGCTAGTCTAAAGAACAGAGCTCGGTTCCTCCAGGGTTCTCCTGGACGCCCCCCAGTCCAGCCAGCACAGCGTGGAGGATGTGTTCACCTCCATCAGCAGCAGCAGCAGCTCACCTGGTTTACCAAACCAGGTGTTGATAGGAAGAGAACTCTGATTGGTTCCTCCTCTGAATTTGACTTCTTTGCCCCGCCCCCAGCTGAAATAGATGTTCTAATTGGCTCAGTCTTTGGGTTTGACTCTCTGTTGTCCCGTCCCCAGCTAAAATAGACATTCTAATTGGCTCTGCCTCTGAGTTTGAAGCTATGCTGCCACGCCCCCAACAAAAATAGAGATTCTGATTGGCTCGGACACTATTACCCCGCCCCCAGCAACATTAGATGATATTCCGATGCTTTTTAAGTAATGAAATTCAATTTCCATGGACAAAAGTATTGGGACACCTATTCAGGGTATTAAAAAGAGCTGATCCTGCTTTTGTTGGAGGAACTGTCTCTACTGTCCAGGGAAGAAGGCTTTTTATTAGACTTAGGAGGAGCATTGCTGTGAGGATTTGATTGATTGCATTCAGCGACAAGAGAAGGCTAGTAAGGTCAGGATGTTGGATGGATGATCACCATGTGACCTCATCTCATCATCCCCAAAGTACTGGATGGAGCTCCTCCATCACCATCATTCCAGAGAACACAGCTCCTCCACTGCTCCACAGCTCAATGCTGGGGGGGCTTTATACCCCTCTATAGCCCACGCCTGGCGTTAGGCAGCACGGTGCCAATTGATTTTTCTTCTCTCCGAGCAGCAGGTAGGTATTTTTGTACGCTCTCCTCCACACGGCAGAGTCACTACGACAGCCCGTCCTCCACAGCCCACAATGCCCAGCAAGGCCCAGTCTCCAAACCTCAAACACAAGCCAAAACACTGCCTCTCTCGCTCTCCGGTTTATTTTCGGCCCACGTCTCTTTTTCTCGGACACCTGCGTCACGCTTCCTCCTCGCTCCTGCATTCCTGCACTCCAGAGCTCCAGAGGACTGGCATCACAGCCGAGAAAGGAAAAGCAGTGTTAGGACCCTGCGTGCCGCTTCGCTCGGGCAGCCTGGCATCGGTTGCTTGTGGGCGTTTCAAGTCAGAAAAGGCAGGCGAAGAGCTGGGCCGGACTGTGCGGTCAGTACCCACCAGCGCTGAGCCCACATAGGCTATATTTACTCGCCAACGTTAGATAAGGCCTGGGAGACTTGGATAACGCTGAACCTCCCCGATGACCTTTCTTCCAATTCGATGATATGACAAAAGTATTGGGACACTTCTGAAAATCAAGGGTATTAAAAAGAGCTGATCCCGCTTCTGTCCAGGGAGGAGCACTGCTGTGAGGGTTTGAATCGATGTGCAAGAAGTACTGCCAATAGAATAGGACCTTCTGGAGCAGATCAATACTGATGAAGCTATGATGCTGCCTAATGCTATGGCATGATGCTGCCTACTGCCAGGCGTGGGCTCTAGAGCATTGAGCTGTGGAGCAGTGGAAGATCTGTGTTCTCTGAAAGGATGGTGGTGGTGGAGCTCCATCCAGTACTTTTGGCTGGGATGAGTTGGGGAGTTGGGGATGATGAGGTGAGATTGGGTGGTGATCACCTATCCAACATCCAACATGTTGCTCAATGCAATCAAATCCTCACAGCAATGCTGCTCCAAACTCTAAAGCCTTCTATCCTAGACAGTTACTCCAACCAAAGCAGGATCAGCTCTTAACTTTTTAAAACCCAGGGGACAGGGAGGGAGGAGGTGTCCCAATACTTTTGTCCATATCGTGTAATCATGTACCTGGGAATAAATAAATAAATAAATAACTACAAGTACTACGCTTTTATATTTTTATTATATAGTAATATTATATTATATTTTTTATTATTGTTTTTATGACTGGGGGGGGGGGGTGGAGGGGGGGGGGTAACCTCCATTAACACCTCCCCTGGAAATCAGGCCTGTCGTTAAAAAGTAACGAGTAGTGCGAGTTTATGTGCGTATGCCTCTACACAAATAAAGACACGCCCGGAATCGGGCCCTGGACGGCCCAGTTTAACTAGCTGCAGGGGTCGGGGAGTTTTGGCTGAACTTGGCAACCCTGCTCCCCCCTCTCTCTCTCTCTGTGTGGGGGTCTGTGGGATGGCCGTGTGAATTAGGAAGCGGTGGCGGTACTGCCTGTCTGCAGTTGGCCTTCTCGAACCATAAAACAAAGGACAATGCCGAAGAGAGAGCTGCACCGGGGGTGATTTACGCCCGTGTATCGGTGTGTGTGTGTGTGATGCGTCTGCCCGCTAAAACGTCCTGCCTGCTCAAGTTACAGGGTCCAACCTTGGAGATTAAATTAGGGGCGAAAAATAGCAGCACTTTTACAATGCACTTGGAAACAGAGAGCGATGGAGGGGCGTGCGAGAGAGAGAGAGAGAGATGGGCGAGTGAGAGAGAGGTTGACTGAAGGAGAGAGGGAGACGCCGAGAAATCAGAAAGACGGCGAGACAGAGGACGTCTTCCTTCCCGACGCGCTGAGGGACAGAAAATGGCTGTCTGGCACTTTCAAAATGGCTGTATCTCATCTCTCTGACACCTCTCTCGCGCCCTCTCTCTCTCTCTCTCTCTTTCACTCTCACATCCTCTCTCTCTCTCTCTCTCTCTCTCTCTCTCAGGTGTAGAGGTGACAGGTGGAGGTGGGTTTTAACCCCCTGTAGATGACAAACAGAGGGAGGTGAGATATTATTAGTTAGACCACATGCTGCTAGACCTCCCACCCCCATCTCACGCTGTCAACACACACACACACACACACACACACACACACACACTGTGGTAGTGATCTGCCCGAAGTGTCACAACCAGGAGAGGTTGAACGACACTGATGTTAAACAGTGTAAATGAGCTACATAGGGGAAACGCTGTAAACAGAGTAAACAGTGTAAACAGTGTAAGTGCTGTAAATGGTGTAAACAGTGTAAATGGTGTAAACTGTGTAAACAGTGTACATGGTGTAAACAGAGTAGACAGTGTAAATGGTGTAAACAATGTAAACTGTGTAAACAATGTAAACAGTGTACATGGTGTAAACAGAGTAGACAGTGTAAACTGTGAAAGTGCTGTAAATGGTGTAAACAGTGTAAATGAGCTACATGGGGGAAACGCTGTAAACAGAGTAAACAGTGTAAACAGTGAAAGTGCTGTAAATGGTGTAAACAGTGTAAATGAGCTACATGGGGGAAACGCTGTAAACAGAGTAAACAGTGTAAACAGTGAAAGTGCTGTAAATGGTGTAAACAGTGTAAATGGTGTAAACAATGTAAACTGTGTAAACAATGTAAACAGTGTACATGGTGTAAACAGAGTAGACAGTGTAAACAGTATAAACTGTGTAAAGGGTGTAAACAGTGTACGTGGGGTAATTAGTGTAAACGGGGTAAACAATGTAAATAGTGTAAACAGTGTAAACCATGTAAATGGTGTGAACAGTGTGAATAGTGTAAACAATGTAAACAGTGCAAACAGTGTAAATAGTGTAAGCAGTATGAATGGTGAGTGGTGTGGCACAGCAGATAACACCACTACATTATGTTTGATTCCTGGGGGTGGCTATACTGTGCTACACCAATAAGAGTCCTTGGGCAAGACTCCCAACACTACATTGGTCCTCCTCTGTAATACGAGTCACCTTGTAAGTTGCTCTGGAGAAGAGCGTCAGCTAAATGCCGTAAATGTAAACTGTGTAAACAGCGTAAACAGCCACTGAGAAACAGGTGGTGGATTGAAGGAGATTGGCCAAAAGGGGCGGGGCCATAAAGAAGTCTGTTTGAAGATGTTTCAATGAGCTGTGAGCAAGAGATTAATGAATACGAACGCTACAGCTGTTGTTCCTGACAGCGACAACTGAGCCTCCAGAGCGTTAAACGCTAACTTTGGCGAAAGCATTACAACCCCGTCACAACAAGCTGTGATTCATAGCGCCTCCCGTCTCCGGCTGACTGTGCTGAATCTGCTGTTTAAGGAAGTGTCTGAAAGTTATGAATAAGCCATCAAAACTTCAAAGCCCTGCGGAGAAGAGATTCGCTCGGATATTGATCAGCATTCCGACGGATTCTTCCGAGGAGTTCCGCATAGTCATAAATCATTAATGGATAATCACACGCCCGCAAATACAATGATCACAGCTGCCATCGATTTCCGCGTACAAACAAAATGAACGAGCGCTTCATCTCTCTGGGCGGAGACGTGTGTGCTTTTCAGAATTCGCCTGCCGCCCCGAACGGATTTGAGTTCCCTAAGTAAAGTTCAGGAGCCCGGAGGACTGGAGAGAGGGATTTGCTCCGACAGCCGGTGAGGAGAAAAGAACGGGGGATCTCTCTGTAGAGGCAGGAAAAAAAGGACATGGCTTATCAGAGCCTGTCTCCGGCTTACAGCAACGACAGCCAGTCCATCTCTCTTTAATGTGTGTGTGTGTGCGCTTCAATGTGTGTGTGTGCGCTTTAATGTGTGTGTGCTATTTTCAAAGTTTTAAGCAAGACTAGTGTACAACTAATTAGCTCATTAGCGCTATGGCTTCTTTACGTTTATCGGTAGGAAAGTCCAGGCAAATTGCATAGCTTTAAAACTTGGACTCCTCAAACTTTGTGCAAACAACAATCAGCAGCCATGGGGTCTTCTAAACAGCAACAATCAGCAGCCATGGGGTCTTCTAAACAGCAACAATTAGCAGCCATGGGCATATTTAAGCAGCAACAATTAGCAGCTATGAGCTACTCCAAGCCGCAGCAATCAGCAGCTATGGACTCCTCTAAGCAGCAACAATCAGCAGCCATGAGCTAATTTAAGCAACAACAATCAGCAGCCATGAGCTCCTTTACGCAGCAACAATTAGCAACTATGGGCTCATTTAAGCAGCAACAATCAGCAGCTATGAGCTACTCCAAGCCGCAGCAATCAGCAGCTATGGACTCCTCTAAGCAGCAACAATCAGCAGCCATGAGCTAATTTAAGCAACAACAATCAGCAGCCATTAGCTCCTTTACGCAGCAACAATCAGCAGCCATGAGCTCCTTTTCGCAGCAGCTATCAGCAGCCATGGGCTACTCTAAACAGCAGAAACAATCAGCAGCCATGGGCTCCTCTAAACAGCAGAAACAATCAACAGCTATGTACTCCTCTAAGCAGCAACAATTCGTTGCCATGAGCTCATCTAAACAGCAGCAACAATTAGCAGCTATGGGCTCCTCTAAACCGCAGCAATCAGCAGCAATGGGCTCCTCTAAGCAGCAACAATCAGCAGCCATGAGCTCATTTAAGCAACAGCAATCAGCAGCTATGGGCTCCTCTAAACCGCAGCAATCAGCAGCCATGGGCTCATTTAAGCAGCAACAATCGGCAGCCATGAGCTCCTCTGAGCATTGATGGACAATGGACTACCTCAAGGGGAGGAAGCCCAGGGTTTAGCCATGGCCTTCACAGTCGGCCCTCTGCAAACTAAACGTCATCCATTATCCTGTGGATAAATCTTAAAGAACAGAGCAGCAAGACGACCCAAGGACCTCACAGAACCTCACAGATCTAGAACCTTCTGCAGGAAGCAGAACTTCCTTTTTGTTCAAATGGAAATAAAGTCATTTTGCATAAATTATTCATGAAATGCTTTCAGAGATCAGTTGGTCTTCTACTGGCTTTAGTTATTCACAGCCGCAGATATTTAGATATTCAGATATTCAGGCCGGAGATGTTGCTGCAGTGATTGATTAGTCAGTAAGTACTGAACTTGCAGCCTCCTAATTCAGAGCAGTGGTGATAACTGGGCTTATCTTTTATTCTAACTGGTTACCAGAGTGTTTGTGAGTGCATGTTTAACACTGGAGGCCAGATACTTATAATAACAAAACAGCAAGAAGCCCGGCCTTAATAGGCCATTAAAAGCGTCTTGTAGATTTGTGGGCTTTCCAGCAGCGTCCTCCGTTACTTAACTTGCATTTAATGGCTGTTTTACTGCTCTTTACAAACTGAGCCGTTTTTTCCTGGTTCAAAAAGTTTGCAGATTGTCCAAAGCTGGGAGACGAAAACCAGCCAGATGGCTTTATTTGAAAGTCTTCCAGGGTCAGATCTATTTAGCTGAGTTAACTCCGGTCCAGTTCTATTGTTCTCGCTCGCTCTCGCGCTCTGTTTGTTTCATTATCTCCTAATTTGTCTTACTGCTAATCAGAATCTAATTTGAAAGGAAATGGTAAACAGCATTCAGACTCAGAATATTCAATCACGCATTTCACTCACCGATAAGAAAGGACTGAAAAATGTGAGACGTCTGCAGTAACATAGCAGCCAGACGATCATGCTGGGGACAGACATGCAGAGACAGCAGTGCTGTAGTCGAGACCCTTAGAGGTAAGACCGAGTCCAGGACACATTGAGTCCAAGTGAAGTCTTGATCTTCAGTCTTCAGTCGGATTCCGACTTGGTGTGTCCTAGTCTCTGTATAAACTCAATGTGTCCTGGTCTGGATTAAGACTCAATGTGTCCTGGACTCTGTCTTCTCTTGGACTCAATGTGTCATGCTCTCAGTCTTGACTCGATGTGTCCTGGTCTTGGTCTGGATTCAGACTCGATGTGTCCTGGTCTTGGTCTTTACTTGGACTCAATGTGTCATGGGAGAAGTTTACATTCGGTGTGTCCTGGTCTTGGTCTGGATTCAAACCCAATGTGTTCTGGTCCTGGTCTGGGTTCAGACTCAATGTGTCCCGGTCTTGGTCTTTACTTGGACTCAATGTGTCATGGGAGAAGTTTACATTTGGTGTGTCCTGGTCTTGGTCTGGATTCAGACTCAATGTGTCCTAGACTCTGTCTTGTCTTGGACTGTGTGTCATGCTCTCAGTCTTGACTCGATGTGTCCTGGTCTTGGTCTTCACTTGGACTTGATTTGTCCTGGGCAAAATTTACACTCTGTGTGTCCTAGTCTTGGTCTGGATTCAAACCCAATGTGTCCTGGTCCTGGTCTGGGTTCAGACTCAATGTATCCTGGACTCGGTCTTCTCTTGGACTCAATGTGTCATGCACTCAGTCTTGGCTCAATGTGTCCTGGTCTTGATCTGGATTCAGACTCAATGTGTCCTGGACTCGGTCTTCTCTTGGACTCAATGTGTCATGCATTCAGTTTTGACTCGATGTGTCCTAGTCTAAGTTTAGACTCTGTGTGTCCTAGTCTTGGTCTGGATTCAGACTCAATGTTTTCCTGGTGTCAGTCATCACTTGGACTCGATGTGTCCTGGTCTTGGTCTTCATTTGGACTCGATGTGTCCTGCATTGTGCAACAATATTGAAATAATTTCTATTGGCAACCAACTGGGTTCCAGTAACACCACAGGAACTCACCTAGCCCGCGTTCACGCTACACATTTTGGGTAGCTGTTTTTCTTTGGTTTAATAAGAGTCATGTGTCAATAAGAGGTGTGATTTTGATTGTACGTTTTCTCAGTGAGAAAGGGAGAGGGAGAGAAGGAGACAGACATGTCTGATCCTGTTGTCCCTCAGGTAAGCTCAGCTCTATATCTCCTCCAATCGATCACACCACAGCTGAGCAAGGAGATCAGGGTGAAGTCGCGTCCTGGCTGATCGATCAATACAGCTGTGGATTTGGATGAAATGGGGTGAAGGAGCGGTTGCAGTCTGCTCCATCTGCAGGCGGCACTGATCTAGCTTTCAGTCAAGATCACAAACATCTTCTGGCAGGGAAAGTTAGAAATGCTAAGCGGCCAGTAAATGCCATAAACCCTCCGGTGGCCTCCGCCCCTGCTCTTTTCCCAGTTCCCATCTCACCTGACCCAACTAATCCACTCATTACCAAGGCCATACTGAGTGAAAGGGGGTGTGCCAGAGCAGAGGAAACACACAAATCTAGCAGCATAGGTATTATAGGGTAGTATAAGGTAGTATAGGGCACTGTAGGGATTACAGGGAAGTATAAAGTAGTATTGGATAGTATAGGGATTATAGGGTCGTATAGGGTAGTATAGGGCACTATAGGGATTACAGAGCAGTATAGGGATTATAGGGTAGTATAGGGATTATATGGTAATATAAAGTAGTATAAGGGTTGTAGGGTAGTATAGGGCACTACAGGGATTATAGGGTAGTATTAAGTAGTATTGGGTAGTATAGGGTTTATAGGATCATATAGGGTAGTATAGGGCACTATAGGGATTACAGAGCAGTATAGGGATTATAGGGTAGTATAGGGATTATATGGTAATATAAAGTAGTATAAGGACTGTAGGGTAGTATAGGGCACTACAGGGATTATAGGGTAGTATAAAGTAGTATTGGGTAGTATAGGGATTATATGGTAGTATAGGGCACTATAGGGATTACAGAGCAGTATAGGGATTATAGGGTAGTATAGGGATTATATGGTAATATAAAGTAGTATAAGGGTTGTAGGGTAGTATAGGGCACTACAGGGATTATAGGGTAGTATTAAGTAGTATTGGGTAGTATAGGGTTTATAGGGTCGTATAGGGTAGTATAGGGCACTATAGGGATTACAGAGCAGTATAGGGATTATAGGGTAGTATAGGGATTATATGGTAATATAAAGTAGTATAAGGACTATAAGGGTTGTAGGGTAGTATAGAGCACTACAGGGATTATAGGGTAGTATTAAGTAGTATTGGGTAGTATAGGGTTTATAGGGTCATGTAGGGTAGTATAGGGCACTATAGGGATTACAGAGCAGTATAGGAATTATAGGGTAGTATAGGGATTATATGGAAATATAAAGTAGTATAAGGACTGTAGGGTAGTACAGGGCACTACAGGGATTATAGGGTAGTATAAAGTAGTATTGGGTAGTATAGGGTTTATAGGGTAGAATATCATTGTATAAGGCAATGATATCACTCCTTCTACAGAAGCTGGAAGCCTTGGTGTAGTCATGGATGATCAGTTATCATTCTCAAGTCATGTTGCAAACGTAACTCAGTCCTGCAGATTTCTCCTGTCCAACATCCGGAGAATTCCACCCTTCCTCTCTAGAGAGGCCACCCAGGTGCTTGTTCAGTCTCTCGTCATTTCCAGACTTGACCACTGCAGCTCTCTTCTGGCTGGTCTCCCTCTGCGCACCATCAGGCCCCTGCAACTCATCCAGACTGCAGCGGCACGGGTCGTCTTCAATGTCCCACTGCTGCGTTCTCTTCACTGGCTTCCTGTAGCTGCTGCCTGCATCAGATTCAAAACCCTGATGCTGGCCAACAAAGCCAAGAACGGACCAGCCCCTCCGTACTTGATGGCATTGGTCAAAAGCCGATCCGCACCTAGAGCCCTTCACGCTTCAAGTACAGCTCGGCTCGACCTGCCATCCCTCAAAATCCGCACAGGGTAATATAGGGAAGTATAAGGATTATAGGGTAGTATAGAACATGTAGGGTAGTAAAGGGTAGTATAGGGAGGTACAGGGATTATAGGGTAGTACAGGGTAGTGTAGTGAGTATAGGGTAGTATAATGAGTGTAGGGTAGTACAGGGTAGTATAGGGAGGTACAAGGGTTATAGGGTAGTACAGGGTAGTATAATGAGTATAGGGTTGTATAGAGAATATAGGGTAGTACAGAGTAGTATAGGGAAGTATAAGGATTATAGGGTAGTATAGAGAATATAGGGCAGTACAGGGTACTATAGAGAGTATAGGGTAATACAGGGTAGTATAGGGAAGTATAAGGATTATAGGGTAGTATAGAGAATATATGGCAGTACAGGGTACTATAGAGGGTATAGGGTAATACAGGGTAGTATAGGGAAGTATAAGGATTATAGGGTAGTATAGAGAATATAGGGTAGTACAGGGTAGTATAGGGAAGTACACTTGAGCCAGGTCACAGAGCTAATATGGTTAGCAATAACAAATGAAGGTTAAGCAGGGTTATTAATGTTCATGATGTTTGTTGTTCCTAAACATCCTATATTCACAATTAATCACCATTTACTGCTATTATCAAAATCAATACAGTATTAACTCCCTTAACACATTCTGCTAGCTTTGCTAACTCGTGCTCTGTCACAATTCCTGCCATGCCTGCAGGAGATCTGTGGAGAAATGAACAAGCAGCACAGCAAACAAAAGGGACGTCGGAGTGGAGCTCCAGTTCCTCCTGAGAGCTTGTAAGAAGAATCAATGAGCTGTGAGATTTAGGGCTACGTTTGTTAACGTTTATAGCTCACAGTACGTCAAACTGTCCCCTGAACCACATCCACAGGTCTGTGCCTCCTTAATGAAGACCTGGATGTGGTCTGAGTGGCCTGAGAGAAGCTACTGACTTTTACAGATTGTTAGCTAAACTAGCCTTGTAGCTGCACTGCCAAACAAATGGACAAATCTGGACACCAGACTCGTCAAATGAGGCATAACGCTAGCTGGCTAACCACAAATGAAAGCTATGAAATCGTGCATGTTGCCATTTTGGTCCCACCCAACACTACAGTGCATGTCCAAATGTTTGTGGACACCCCTTCTAGTGAATGCATTTATTCAGCTAGTTACAGTTGCGCCCATTGTCGACACAAATGTGCAAATGCACACACACAGCTTGTAGAGAAGAAGAACTGCCAATAGAATAGGCAGGACTTTCTGGAGCAGATCAACACTGATGAAGCTATTGGCACCATGCTGCCTAATAATGCCAGGCGTGGGCTATAGGAGGGTATGAAGCCCCCCAGCAGTGTTGAGCTGTGGAGCAGTGGAAGAGCTGTGTTCTCTGGAATGATGACGGTTGGGATAAATGGACTAACTAACGCTCCTGCCGCTGAATGCAATCAAATCAACATGGCAATGCTAGAGATAGTTACTCCAACCAACTCCAGAAGAAATGAATGGGCAGGTGTCTCAATACCTTCGTCCATAACGGCTACGTCTTAGTCTGTCTTCAGTTCTAGCCAGGAAATGACCCAGAAACTTTTGAGAGTAGCTGAAAAGGGCTGGGTTGAGATTTTGAACCGGCACCGAATGAAATATTAACGGGATGTCCTGAGAGTGATCTAGCCTAATGTGTCACAAATAGAGCTGGTTTTAAATTTAGCTGCACATTAATGTAATGAGATTTGATCCTTAAACCCGTTCGGTGACGCATGAGGAGGGATTCGTCTGATTTATATGTTATGGAAAGCACCTTGTCCCGATCACGACTATAAATGATTCATTTTCGTGATGGAGGTGGATGATGGAAGGGGATCATGTCTGGAAGTTCAATGAGTTCTTATCAGGCGTTATGGAAAAGTGTCTTTACTCTTTTCCTACAATACCCATCATGCATTACACAAATTTACCATATGACGCTGCCTTCCGTTTGAACTGGTAATGTCGGATTTCCCAAACTCAGAAAGGCTGCACCGTACAGTTTATCTACTACATACTGTCCACCTTCAATCTGTGGATGCGTTTCCATGGTGATGGATGTGTGGATGTGCAAAATACATCAATTGCTTCTGCTGATAATGCTAACTTGGGACAATGCTAACAATGCTAACCTGGGACCTAAAAAGTGGGGCATATTTTGGTGAGATTTGCCATAAACCTTCACTAAAGGCTCGGTCAACGTTGAAGTCTTTGGGAACTGCACCTGGGCGACGGAGGAAGGGTCGAATTCTCCGGATGTTGTACAGAAGGAATCTGCAGGACCGAGTCAGATCTGCAACATGGCCTGAGAACGATAACTGATCATCAGTGACTACACCAAGGCTTCCAGCTTCTGTAGAAGGAGTGACCAGTGAGTCCTCAAAGGAGATGGTGGGATCAGTGTGAGGTCCAGTAGTTCTGTCCGGGATGTACAGCAGCTCTGTCTTGCTGGGGTTGAGTTTGAGGTGGTGAGCCGCCATCCAAGTAGAGACGTCAGGGAGGCATGCTGAGATACGGGTAGAAATTTGAGTGTCTTCAGCGTAACAATTGTAAGAGAATCCATCCAGAGAGAGCTGGTGTAGAGCGAGAGAAAAAGAGGACCAAGCACTGAGCCTTGTGGAACGCCAGTGGAGAGACTACAAGGAGCGAACGTGTCCCCCTGCCATGATGTGACCCTTTAGGTATGATGCAAACCATCGCCATGCAGAGCCGGTAATTCCAAGGCTAGCGAGGACAGACAGGCGGATCTGGACGAGTTAGGGTCCTGTAGATTGCCCTGAGTGAGAAAAACAGACAGTTGGTTGTAGACGGAACGTTCAAGGATCTTTGAGAGGAAAGAGGAAAGTCCAAGCTGTCCAGAGTTGGATTCTTTAAGACGAGATCTCAAAGACGTATCTCCTAAGTGGCAACCTTGCAGTAGAAGAAACTGGTAACTGTCTATATGGTCCAGGGAAGGCATTGCAGAGTTTGGAGGCACATTGCTGTGACAATTTGATGGCATTTAGCATTGAACGACATTAGTGTTTGTGAGGTCCGGATGTTGGATGGGTGATCACCACCCCACCTCATCATCCCCAACTCCCCATCTCCAACAGAAATACTGGATGGAGCTCCACCACCATCATTCCAGAGAACACAGTTCTTCCGCTGCTCCACAGCTCCTCAATGCTGGGGGGCTTTATACCCCGTCTATAGCCCACGTCTGGCATTAGGCAGCATGATGCCAACAGGTTCATCAGTGTTGATCTGCTCCAGAGAGAGTCCTATTCTCTTGGCAGCACTTCTGTGCATTTGCACATCTGTTTTAGCAGTTTCACCGCTGTTACCGTAGTAACTTGTAACAAGGAACGAGTTGCTTACTTGTCCACTTTGGACGCATTGCTGGAATACTTTTGCTCTTCCAAACATCTTCCAGTAATATCGCCACCTAGTGGACCACACATTTCGTTTTGCCTGGGCTACAGCTTTGGGTTCTTTTTTTTCGCCCTTGTTATTGATTATGTGTGGTCCGTCGTTGCACAGCTAATGGCTAAAGAGGAAGTTTATAGAAAAGGCCATTTCCAGTGATGGATTGTTCTGCTTTAATTGCTACGTGGCTAAAATGTCTGACTACCTCGAATTTAGGATCAACACAGAGTGGCATTTCAATTCTCCCAAAGAATCTTCTCTCAAACTTCTTTTTTTTTTTAATAGTGGGGTAAACATGCAAACCATCCATCTTCCCAGCATTCACCAGCAGGTCCCAATTCTGGGTTATTGATTAGACTGTCTGGAGCTCCACTAGAAAAATGATTTCAATGCCAATGGTCTGAATTTGTTCATGAGAACATCTGAGTTACAGAGACAGTGCAGCATTTTCCAGTAAGAGAAAAGGCAAGAGGCAAAAACTCACTTCCGATTAAAAAAACTCAAAGGACAGAAGATGGGAAGATGCTGGAGGAAGGGTCC